>NC_068342.1:5228510-5272655 GCF_014633365.1 Diospyros lotus | reverse complement strand
AAAGCAAAAACCATGTTTGCTGTTTTTGCTTTTGCATAAAGACCATGTTCGTGGTTTATGCCCAAAATGCAAAAACTGCATTAGTGGTTTTCGTTCAGTAAAATGGCATGCCTTGTTTTGTCTGATGTGATGAGGAAAGTTTGTCTTTGAGAATAATTTTGGTTGGAGTTTTACTTTTGAAATAGGCTTAAATTTTGAAAGAAGTCAAGTAAAAAATCACATTCTGGCTACAGCAGTACATCCCAAGAAGATGAGAATATTGTAAGGTAATGGACAGTGTGCTAACCAAAACAACTTGCACAATTTACATTTAGTCTCTTTCCAGAAACATAATACAGAATTTTTGAATTTTTTGATGGAACACTGATGTCAACATTGCCCGTGTGTCAATGTCAAAAAACACCAAGGCTCAACATCCATAAATGAGAAGCAATGCCAAAATAGTTATCTAAATGCATCCCAAGGAAGAAGAATGAAAGTCCTAAAAGGATATCTTTGAGCCACAAGTTCTAGAATAAAAGCTTAAAAGTATTTTGGCATTATACTGAGACTACTCAAGACAAGGACCTCATATGAAAGGGTGGGTATATATGGTTGCATATCTACTACCCCTCCCAAACCCTAAAGCAAGTGGAAGCACAGTGAAGTTAGACTATTTCTTCCCAACACACTCTCTGTGGTCCTGCCCTATTTTTCTTTACCTCTGTTTTATGCTCATCTTGAAACATCAATTTATAACCTAAAAAAAGCAGGAAGAACATCAAGGAGAAAATAAATTTGAAGTTCCGATGGCAACAATCAAGGGCATATCAAGCTTAAAGAAGGGGAAAATTTTGATAACAGTTATAATCCTCATTGTATACATGATAATTATAATCCTGCAACAACAACAATGAAATGATCTACTTACTTTCTGCAGCTGCTTTTTATTTTTCACATCGACAGCAACATAATCAACAGTAACAGGTTCTGAACCCTTTAATATGGTATTTTTTGTTGCACTTGTTATTTCATCATAGATACTACAATACGGGTCGTTCGGATTTATTCTCTGAAATAAGAAGACAGAGTTAGATACCATAGCAAATGACCATTAAAAGAGAAAACCAAATTATAGAGACACTAACTTGCCCAACATATGGAAGTCCATCCGAATCAATTAAAGAATGTGCAGACTTATCAAGATTACTTCTTCTAAAAATTCTCTGGCCACGATCTGCTTTGCCACTTTGTTCAGTCAAATCAATAGTTTCTGTCTGAAAAATAGCAGGCATATAAGTTAAGAAATACTAATACCCCCTTCCCCTCCCCCGCGCCCCCCCCCCCCCCCCCCCCAAAAAAAAAAAAAAAAAGAGAAGACAAAGAAAAAAGAAAACTCAATTTGAACAAAAGCTACAACCAATCAGAAACTTGCAATCAATGTAGCCAATCCACAAGATCGTGTTGGGGGTGTAGCCAGCATACTCAATGTACCCCAGGTCTACGTTACTCTATTGATGCATATGCTCATTCAATTAATAATACTCCATTCTACAAATGTTAAAGTGTAAAAACTTTTAGGAGAAACTTAATAATCTCATTGCATTAACTATGAACACAATCAGCTCTCTATATCTCTTATAGAGAGGAAATACAACAACAAAGGAAACAACCAGAAAGGAAAGATACAAGAGAGGAAAGATAATCAACAATAAGGAAAAAAGGAAAGATATATGTAAGATCCTAATTCTATTTTACAAATTAATCCTAACCAAATCTCCATTGCCTTAGTGTCAGATATCCTTATAATCCAACACTCCCCCTCAAGCTGAAGAATGTATGTCAATCATTCCCAGTTTGCATACTAAATCCTCAAACCTCTTAGTTGCAAGCCCTTTAGTTAACACATCCGCCACTTGGTCTTTAGATGAAACATAGGATATTTTGATCAAGCATGCATCCAACTTCTCTTTAATGAAGTGTCGATCTATTTCAACATGTTTTATCCTGTTATGTTGAACAGGATTATGGGCAATGATGATGGCTGGTTGGTTGTCACAGAACATCTTGATTGAGCCTTGAACCATAATCTTCAAATCTTCTAAGATGATTCTTAGCCACAACACCTCACATAGGCTAAGAGCCATTGCTCTGAATTCAACCTTCGCACTTGATTTTGACACGACATTTTGTTTTTTGCTCCTCCATGACACAAGGTTTCCACCAAGAAATACACAATACCCACTAATTGATCTTCTGTCAATAAGAGATCCTGCATAGTCTGCATCTGTAAACCCCATAATATCCAGTTCTTCTCCTGAGTTAAACAAGATCCCCTTACCTAAGGTAGCCTTCAAATAGTTTAAGATCTTTCTTACTGCCTGCATGTGTTCTTCTGTCAGGTTGTGCATGAATTGACTAACTAGGCTAACACCAAAAGCAATATCAGGCCTAGTGTGAGACAAGTATATCAAACGTCCTACTAGCCTTTGGTATCTGCCCTTATCTACTGATCGACTATTAGGATCAACTCCCAACTTGTTGTTAGGCTCTACTGGCACATTAGATCCTCTTCCTCCTGATACCCCTGTCTCAGTTAACAAATCTAGCACATATTTCCTTTGGGAGAGAAATATTCCAGCCTTAGAATAAGCAACTTCAATCCCTAAGAAATACTTGAGGAGACCAAGGTCTTTAATCTCGAATTCCTTGGCTAACTTGTCCTTGAGAATCTTCTATTCCACTGCATCATTCCCTGTGACTATTATGTCGTCTACATATACCAATAAAGTGGTAACCTTCTCTTTGTTTGAATGCTTGAAGAAGAGTGTATGATCACCCCTGCTTTGGTGATATCCCATACCTGTCATGGCTTTGGAAAACCTACCAAACCATGCTCTGGGGGATTGTTTGAGCCCATAGAGTGCCTTCCTTAGTCTACACACTTGCCTTGCTTCCCCTTCTTGAAATCCAAGGGGCAACTCCATAAAAACTTTTTCTTCCAAATCTCCATGTAGGAATGCATTTTTGACATCCAACTGTTGTAGGCTCCATCCAAAATAAACTGCTAATGATAAAAGAACTCTCACAGTTGCCATCTTTGCACAGGGACAAATATCTCAAGATAGTCTATGCCATATGATTGAGTGTAGCCCTTGGCGACTAATTTAGCTTTGTATCTCTCTAGGGTCCCATCAACATTGTATTTGATATTGAAAATCCACCTGCAGCCAATTGGTGTAACACCCTGTGGTTGAGGCACTAAGTCCCATGTATGATTCCTCTTCAAAGCTTTCATCTCCTCCAACATGGCTTGCCTCCAGTTTGGATCTTTTAAAGCCTACTCAACTAACTTAGGGATTTCAATGGAGTCCAAGGATACTAAGAAGGCCCTGTGATTCTGGGAAAGACGATGGTAGGACATGAAATTGGTTAATGGGTGTTTAGTGCAACTTCTTTTCCCTTTTCGAATGGCTATAGGTAGGTCTAGGTCATCAAGTTGGACTAAGGGTGAAGGTTGAATGGGATTCATACCTTGATTAGGAGCCAATGATAGTGCATGCTAGGGTTGTCTACGTTTGAATACATAAAGAGATCCCTTATACCTGACAAAGGGTGACAACTCTTGAGTATTTGATTGGCCTTACTCCTGCTCAGTCATACCTTGATTGAGGTCTGATTCATGACTGTTGTATGGAGATTGAGGAGAGAGAATAGGATGGCTAGGGGGCTGAGAAGATGTAAGAATAGGCTGAACAAAAGGAAAGAAGATGTCACCATCACAAGAAGAGCTGTCACTAGAAGGGTGGTCACCTTGAACCAAAGTCTCCTCTTGGGGACTAGCTTGGGATGAGCCAAAAAAAGGTGTAGATTCCACAAACGTGACATCCTTGGAGACAATTTCCAAGTGAGATGATGGTAACACTTGTACCCCTTTTGGGTGGGTGAGTATCCAAGAAAAACACATTTGATTGCTCGAGGATCAAGTTTATCGCGGTGTTGTTTGGGAATGTGAACAAAGGATACACAACCAAACACCGGAAGGGGAAGAGAGGAATGTAAGAACTGATCGGGAAAGAAAGAGGATAGACAGTGTAAAGGACTTTGATTGTGTAGCAACTTGGTAGGGACTCGATTAATGAGATAGGTCATTGTAAGGACTGCTTCCCCCCAGAAGGATTTAGGAACATTGTGGTGATGAAGAAGAGATCGAGCCACATTAAGGAGGTGTCTCATCTTCCTTTCAGCTACCCCATTTTGTTGGGGAGTATCAACACAAGAAAATTCATGGATTATTCCTTCTTGCTGGAAGTATTGGTGCAAGTGATGATTAAAATAATCTCTTGCATTATCAATTCTTAATCTTTTGATAGGCGAACCAAACTGAGTTGCAATTATTTTACAGAAAATGAGAAGAATTGAACTAATGGTGGTCTTATCTTTTAATAGAAAAACCCAAGTTATACGGGTACAATCATCAATGAAAGAGATAAACCAACGAGCCCCAAAACAATTAGGGATTTTAGATGGTCCCCACACATCTGAGTGAATCAAAGTAAATGGTGTAGATGAGATTTTATTGCTAGAGGATAGGACACACGATGATGTTTAGACAGAACACAAACATCACAATGAAAAAGATTAGGATTTAAAGATCCAAACAATGTAGGAAACATGGATTTTAATAGAGTGAAAGGAGGATGACCCAATCAGTAGTGTTGCAACCATACATCCCTATAATTGAAGGTTGACTGAGATGAGCAGGCAGCATCTAGAAGTTGTTCATTTGTAGGATAAGTGTCTTCCCTCATTAGGTAGTACAACCCATTGCATTCTCTAGCAGCACCAATCATCTTCCCTGTTGTCATGGACTGAAATTCACACAAATGAGGGGAAAAAATAGCCCGACAATTCAAATATTTGGTTAGTTGATGAATAGAAACAAGATTGGCTTATAAACTAGGTACATGAAGAACCTGTTTGAGAGAAAAACGAGGGTTTAGAGTGACTATACCCTGGCCTAAAATTGGAACAGATGTTCCATTGGCTATTGTGATTTGTTTAGAGGTGGAAAGAGAGTGGTAGGCATAAAAAACATGGGAATGGGGTGTCATGTGATCAATGGCCCCAGTATCTAGAATCCATACATCTTATTATCAGTCTTAAAGGCTGGAAAAAATGTTGAATGAAGGCAGTTACTTGAGGAGTCTTGGTGCGCAAGAGAGCATGCACCGTCTTGAAGGGTCTTGCGGAACAACTTCAACTTAGAGATTTCTTTAGTATTTAAAAAATCAACACCTGGAGCAGGCTCAATTTGGGTAGTTAATCCCTCTTCTTCTTGACCCTTGCTGCATGCATATGCCTGATTCTTGGCTGCCAGATTTTTAAAACTTCCCAAACGATTCAAAACCACTTCCTTTCCATGGAGTTTGAAACAAGTCTCTCTAGTATGTCTCGGTTTATTACAAAAGGTGCACCATAGTGCCTCTTTATTTGCAGTCCGAGACTGAAATTCTCCCCTTCCTGCTTTTATCCTTGATCCACCTCCTCTGTTGGACACCATGGCTGATTTTTCTGGACCAGTTTTAGTCACTACAGCAACCCTTCGACTGGAGATCATGGCTGATCTTTCTGATCCAGCTTCATGAAGCATTGCTGTCATTCGATTCTCCTCACTTCTAACCATAGAGAAGACCTCATGGAGTGCTGGAAGCTTTTCTCTCCCTAAGATTTGCATCTGAACTCGATTAAACTCTAAGTTGAGGCCTGCTAGGAACTCAACCACTTTATCTCTTTCAAATATTTGACTAAGAGTTGCAGCATCAGCACTACATACCATTTTAATATTCTAATAATGGTCTAACTCTAGCCATAAGACATGCATCTTATTATAGTATTCAGTAACACTCATGCCCCCTTGTTTAGTGCCACTAAGTTTGGTTTTAACCTCAAATATAACTGATGCATTATGAATTTTGGAGTAAGTTTGCCGTATGGTTTCCCAAATCAATTTAGTTGAACCAAAAAACATGTAGTTTTTACTTACCTCGGGTTGCACGGCATTCCAAAGCCATGACATGATTTGAGCATCTTCTACCTCCCATGCTGGAAGTGCTAGATCTGTTGGTTTTGGAGGAGCCAAAGTCAAATGGCTGGTTTTTCCCTTACCCTTGAGGAATGTTTGTACCAGTTGGGCCCATTGTAAATAATTCCTACCATCTAATCGATAGGATTGGTGGATTCCGGGCAGCTCTCTAGTCCCTGATCTAGTTCCAACTTCCATTGATTCAGCCATTGGAGTCGATTCTCCAGTTGCCAGATTTGGAGTCATGCCTGAATGTTCCAACATGGTTGTTTCAGTTGATGAGGAAGAGGTCGGATGCAATGAAGGCACGTTGAACACCAGGGATGGGTGAGAAAAATGTCGGAGAGCTAATCTAGAGAAGCTGGAGGCGAGAGGGCGGTGCACGCGTCGGCATGTGGGGTTGGAGACGAACTGGATGGTGGTGCGTGGGGGCGCATGAAGGCTTCGGCGGCGGTGGGTCTCCGGTGGTCGGTTGATCTGATGGCGGCGAACCTAATGGCAGTGGCAGTGCTGGTGGCCAGACAATGCACTGAAGGCACCCGAGCAGGCTAAGACCGATGATGAAGAGGAACCCAATGAAGGGGTGGCGGCTGGTGCAATGAAGGCACTAGGGTTTTAGTGTATTAGCCTATTAGGCTTTGATACCATGTAAAAACTTTTAGGAGAAACTTAATAATCTCATTGCATTAACTATGAACACAATAAGCTCTCTTATAGAGAGGAAATACAACAACAAAGGAAACAACCAGAAAGGAAAGATACAAGGGAGGAAAGATAATCAAGAGTAAGGAAAAAAGGAAAGATATATGTAAGATCCTAATTCTAGTTTAGGAATTAATCCTAACCAAATCTCCATTGCCTTAGTCTTGGATATCCTTATGATCCAACAGTTAGGGCCTAATCCGACATTGGTAGTCTATTAGGGAGGACTCAACTATATTACCATGAGAGACAGAAAAAGGGCCCCGGGTACATTAAATGCAATCATAACTATAACATAATTATGAAATTTGATAGGATACTAGATAGCAAATTCAACAACAATCGAATATCAATGGTTTCCAATAATTTGCAGCAAGGAAAAAAAAGAACAATAGGGCATTCGAGAGGCCCTTAACTCTCCCTAAGACTCAATACCAAAATCATCCCCCAATATTCTCCTAGCCTCTCTTATTTATAGTTTGTTATCTAACGACACTCCCCTCCAACGGCCTCAGTTATCAGCCATGCTCCCTTAGCTGCTCTTCCCCTTTTTGCCCTTCAACTGTTTTTGTCACTTTCCCCCTCTCCCAATATCCTATTTTGCCCCCTGCTTCTTCCTTCCTATTTCTTTGCTGGTACATGTGACTAACAAGGGTCCTATCATTACTTCCGCCCATGAAACTCACCTTGTCCTCAAGATGAGACTCCACCAAATTACCAGCTTTCTCATATTTTTGCTGGCCCAGATTTTTAAGATCAGAAACAAATGGCGCCCCAATCATCAGTAAGGTGCCCTCCTTGGATGTTACCAGATCCGCCATCCTTGACATCAGATTCCTAATCTTCTTCCTCGGCTGCTTCAATGCCTTGGTTGCTTCCCGTCTCGTCTTGAACTAGACGAAGCTGTAGTCCTTGGTCTTGCCCATGACCCGGTCGAAGATGACTTTGCAGTCCTCAATCTCGCCGTATGACTCGAAGGCAGAGACTAAGGTTTCTCGAGTCGTGTCCCACGCGAGGTCGTAGATGACGAGCTTGTGACGAGATATGTCGCGATCCATGGCATCGCGGAGGCGAGTGAAGAGGAAAGTGTCGGGCATGGCGGCGCCGACAAGGAAGTTAATCCGTTGGTACTTGGTGTAGCGCTCGAGAAGTTTCTGGATCTTCTCAGGTTTGGTCTCACCGGAGGAGGAATCATCATCGGCGTCCGAATCGGACTAAATAGGCATTGTGGTGTCTTTGGTTGGGACTGGAGCTTGGTATTTATGAAACTTCTTCTTCTTCCTACGTTTCTTCTTGACGCTTTTGCCGTCACCTTGCGGTTGTCTAGTCACCGTCTTCTTCTTCTTCGCCTTCCCTTTCTTCGCCATTGCTTGAGCAAAGACGCGATGGCGGCGCCCTATGGCTTTGTTTTTCAAGTTTGTTTTCTTACCCACACGAATCTCTCTTCGTCTCCTTCGCTCCCACCGGGACCACAAAATGGCCCCTCCTTCGAAACCTAGAGTCGCGGACTCCCGTTTCTTGGCCTTTGTCAACTGGGTTACAGGGAGGTATCGCTCAACCTGAACAACCCAACTATCCGAGACATCTCCTTCAAACACGGGCATCTCCAGCCTCTGATCACGGACCTCCTGTCGCCAGCTTCCACCCAATCCTCTATCAACTCCAAGCGTCATCTCGGAATCCTGGGTGGATTTCGATGGCCGATCTCCGTCCTTCCCCTTGCTCTTCCTCGCCCGATCCTGCTCTTCCCATCTCGCTCGCATCCAAGCGAACTGTTCCAGCAAGCTCGCTACCTTCTTCCCCACCGCTTGAATACTCTGTTGCATGCCTTCCACCCTCATCTCCAAGTCACCCACTCGATCGATCAGGTTCACCATTAGGATCGGAGATGTTCTGATACCAAATTGATAGGATACCAGATAGCAAATTCAATAGCAATCGAATATCAATGGTTTCCAATAATTTGCAGCAAGGAAAAATAAGAATAATAGGGCATTCGAGAGGCCCTTAACTCTCCTTAAGACTCAATACCAAAATCATCCCCCAATATTCTCCTAGCCTATCTTATTTATAGTTTGTTATCCAGCGACACTCCCCTCCAACAGCCTCAATTATCAACCATGCTCCCTTGGCTGCTCTTCCCCTTTTTTCCCTTCAACTGTTTTTGTCACTTTCCCCCTCTCCCAATATCCTATTTTGCCCCCTGCTTCTTCCTTCCTATTTCTTTGCTGGTACATGTGACTAACAAGGGTCCTATCAAAATCTTATCCTAGTTATCATCTTCTCAACAAAATAAAATATAAGATAAAACCTACTAAAAGATAATAAGATAAAACCTAAACAAAATATAACTCAAACATATAAAAGAACTATGATATATCAAACAAAATAAGATAAATCAAAATTCTAAATATCATATCAAACATTAAAATATAAAATCCTTATTCCTGTTCGTTCTCCCCTTGTTTGTAAGGCACTAGTCCTCAAGTTTTGTGCAAACTTGTGTCGCTAGTAGTTGAGGATTGTTGTCAAATATCAACTCACGCAAAGTGGGGAAGAACAACTGCTCTCACATACTTGGCCTTAAATCACCTCAATCAAATCCTTATTCACTTAAATCTAAAGGCCAATTCACCCATACAAGCCCATACCATAGATACTTTCTAGGGGTCAAATATTCAAGTTGCTACATAGTGCATGAGCTCTAATCCCTGGTTAACACGTAAGACTTGTGATAACTTGAAAATTATGATTTTTGTCTCTATTCATCTCACGGAAGACGTAAGCCTTGGTAGCAACGGTAAGAATACTCTGTGACTAGAAGGTCATGGGTTAAAGTTGACGAGACAACCTCTTTACCCAAAAAAAAAAAAGGCAAAGGAACGCTATGTACAATTACAACCCTCACAAAGTAGGGAGCCTCAAGCACAAGAGATACTCTTTTACTTGTGACTCAAGAAGCCATTAGATAAAACATTTGGGGCATTTATTCTTCATTGGGCCCTTTTTCTCATTTAAGAAGCTAAAAGAAACTGTTTGTGCACCAAAATCTCAAATGCTGTGTTCATTATGAAAAACAAGTAATTGTTGCAGTTACACTAAAAATGAATGGCTCAGTAAAACCACAACCTCAGCAAAAGAAATTATGATTTCTTTATGTTCTTATATTTTCATGAATTTCACATTTTTAACTCACCATGGCCAAGGACAAATAACATACCTGGTATATTTGTCCATGAAACATCCCACGATCCACAGCTGCTTTATTCAAAACCATGGCATCCTCCATATCATATCTGCAAAACATACAAGAATACAAATTATAGGAAGCTAAGCATAGAAGAGATTCTCTAACATACACACTTGACCAAAAAGTTTACCCTGAATATGCCAGAACTGCAACAACTGCATTTGTTCCAAGTGGGAATTCATTAATGCTGTACTTTTCATATGCTTTAGTGCGTACAATTGGCGTTTGAGGAGTCTGTAAAGCCATTACCATGACATTATGAAAGATAAAGAGACCATATAGATGAATATGGAGATGGTTAAGGTGAAAGGCTTTTGATGTCAGCCAATAACACCCCTCAAGTAAGAGAATGTGTTGCGTCCACATAAATGCAACAAGAAGAAAATGTATTTGAGTATTTCATCGGAAATTGCTAAGGCAGGATCCTCATATGGAAACAAGCAGTAAGGAAAAAGGCTGATAAGTTGATAACCATATAGAACATTAGAAAACATTCCCAAGTATATCAAAACTTTTGGCATGAGATTCATGTTCATAATAGGTAACTGTTTACACATTGATGAGAAAGCCATCAACACAAACAAATTTAACTTCTATTCACAAGCTAAGCATTCTGTATTTCTGAAAACGTCTGAAGCACAAGCATCTAAAATAGGCAAAACTGGTATCAAAAGCCCTATGTTGCTTATTATGCAATTATGGAAAGACACATGATGACCATGCCGCATGGCATGTCAAATGGTTAAGCTTGATTGAAGTTCAATCTCCATGAAAATTGGGAAAGTCACCTCAATTTTCTTTTTGCCTAGGGTAGGGAGTGAAGGATGCACTCTCATACTATTACACGAACTTCTCTGACTTGTGGTTTTATTTATTTTTGATGGATAAATATAGAAGTAGTGCAAAGATATACAATAAATACAATTGTATTAATTTATTGTGGAGAATGGCTAAATTTATGGATTTAATGATTACATGTCTGACTTTGAGTTGTCTTTTTAAAAAGATTTGGTAGTTTATGAATATATTAGCTAATGTAATATAGAGAACTGAGCAATATATTAGCTAATATATTAGTAACACAATTTTGAATAGGAAATATAGAGAACCAAGCAGTGGTCAATTAAAAGGAAACAGTTCAGATAGAAGATTTTAAATTAATCAGAATTCCTTCCGACACAAGTAAAACAATAAGAAAAACATTGGGTCAGACCTGAAGGTGATACAGCTTTTGATCTGCGCGGCAGTTAATTGCTTGTGTAGAAAAAGCCATTGTTTGTTTTGCCATCTGCAATTCATCAAAGTGAGAAAAGTAAAACTCTAATCACATAGCAATGCTTGTCTATGAGGAGTCAAGGACATACAGAAGAAACGACTTCTTTTAATGAACATGCAAAAAGAAATAAGAACCTGACACTGATACATATTACGTGGACTCTGATTATGGTCAGACCAAGGAGTGAGATTAGCAACCAAACTGAGTATTCCAGTTGGGTGGATTTCTTCATGAGTGGCAGGTAAACTATTTCCCCTTCCACCATCACCACCATCTGCACACCTTATTTCCATATAAACCTATTTACATGGAAACAATGAAAAAGGCATTAGAATAGGGTGGCCATTACATAACCCAGGAAAAATAGATAAATATAATTTTAAACTTCAAATGTCAGAAAAAGCATATGATATGGATGAACATATATGTGACACCTAGTCTTCACCTGTTCAAGGGGACCAATAAGTTCAATATCACTGTTTTCTTCAGAAGCAACAGATATATTTCGAACAGGCCGGACAAACCTAGATGGAGATGTGAACAGGTATAAACCAGGATATGCTCCACCCAAGCTAAGAGGAACATAGCCAACCTCAAGATCCTCAGGAATCTGCAATAGACATTGCGACTCAAGTCATGGTAACAAAATAGAATATAGACAAAAGCAATCAGAAAAACATACCCCTGAGGTAGCTGACAGTTTTAATCTCCGTAAATGACTGACAGCTTTCTCAACTAAATCAGATGGAATGAAGCCAACAACATGACCATCAAGAAGAACAGACAGAACTTCAGGAGGACCAGCTTGCACAAGCTTTGGCAAGGAAGGTGTCATGCCAACTCCAACCAGAACACTGAGAATAGACATTCGCATTTTGAAGAAGTCCCTGAGATGTCCTTTCGAATCGTAGTATGAAGTGATACCTTGAGCAAATAAAGAATAAATAATATTCTCATAAATCATCGAAATCAATTCTACTTGTATTAGAAAAACTTCACATACAAACTAAGTCACTATCACTAGCAAATAGATAATTCATGCCAAGACATGCTACAAACATGCAAAGACACATTTTTCCACAGTCAATTCATTTGTATAGAGAGAGAGAGAGAGAGATTATCTCAAACAAATAGAAATCTACACAAATACCTGCAGATACTAGACCTTCAACTTGCAATTCCCAGCACATTCTACTTATTGGAGTCCCAAGACTGTATGAGAACCAGGACTGCTTGCAGCGCCAATTATGGAAGGTTTAAAAGCATGTTGACCTCATTATCTTAAATGTGATGCCTAATTTACAAGAGGGAGTGGCAGGCAGGCAGGCAGGCAGGCAGGCAGGCAGACAGAGAGCCCCAAAATCTTAAATCCTTTGGTTTTGCCTTATATACAACTCGTTAACATACAAAGAAGTATTTAACTATGGTACACCTTACTAGCATTTTGTTGTACGCAAAGGATTCTAGTTCAGCCCAAATGAATATAAAAGGGCAACCAAAGCTCTAAATTTTCAGCTAAAAAATGATATTATGAAATGAAAATAAACTTACGGCAAGTACAGGTCATATGGTTCAGCAGCCCACATGGCTCCCCATCAGGTGTGTGAACAGGGCAAAGGAAACCCCAAGATCTGCATATAATCAGAGAAGGAACAAATAGAGTGGGTGGGGGAAGAATGGAACATACAAAATGCCAATTAAGACAAAGCACTCATACAAGCTAGTCACTAGCAGAATAGATAAGACAACATACTCGGGCAACAACTTCCTCACACTTGTGGTACGAAGTCCAGCAAATGAAGCACCTCGATGAACAGCTCGAAAATGTGAAACGAAACGGAGAAAATTCAGTCGCTCTGCCTGTACTGTCATGCCAGCTTTCTAGCAAAGTTACAGGAAATAAGAAACTACCACAAATAGACTACCAGCATAATCACAATGTCAAACTATCAACTAAAACCAGGAGTTAATTTGGAATCTTTTGTGCTGAATTTGCCCCTTGTTTTCAGAATTTTCATATAAAACAACGAGAGGGAAGTCAACGAGAGCATAGGAGAAAGATAGGTAAAGAAAGAGTATGTAACGTCATACATAAATTCACTTTCAAAACAAGGTTTCATGCATGATTTGGCATAACAAATAACAGTCAACAAGATTAAAAAAAAAATAAGTAAATGGTATCACCAATCAGATAATAAACAGTATGAAAACTTTGGTTTGTACAACATGATAAATATAATTAAGATTCATAAAAGCATATTTCTTTCCTAAGAATTTGATCCAACTTTATAATCTGAGAAAGAAAAAGTAAATTTAATACACTTCACAGAGGATTAGTTCGCAAAACATTTATTATATGCAAATGCTTAAGAAAATCATTATTGTTCTTAGGGATTTTTCATGATACTTGGACTCTAAAATCTCCAGAAGCACCCTAGTCAAACACAATTAGTGTGTGTGTGTGCATTACAAGTTAAATGCACCTAGCATAAATGAGTTTAAAGAGTGTTGCATCTGATTAAAATGGTTCTGACATCATGACACTGTTGGGGGGAAACAAAACATCATTATTGAGAAAGAAACATCAATTGCACCTTATCCTAACAAAGTTAAGTTGGTGGCACAATATTCATAATGTCAGTTAACTTCTAAAGTCACATTGAAAATACAAATCTATGCAAAAGAACAATGTGACAAAATTTTACATTAGATGCCCTTTTTGATACGACCCTCTAGCAAAAGAATGATGAGAGAAAGTACCAACACCATTTCATATGAAAAAATTTCACGAGATGGTGGTTAATAAAGATATTTGATATTATCGTGTTCCAGCGTCCTCAAATGACAAAACTAAAAAACATAAGAATTTAGGTACTGCAATGATATAAAAGAACATTTTTAATTAATAATGTTTTTGTTATGAACATGATAATCAAAGACACTAAAGATACTAAAAAAACATTGTTAATCCAATAGATATATAATGGTAATATATCAAAAATTGAAAAATACACAACATAAAAACACCATCAAACCTATTGGAGTGGAAAAACATCATTCAATATAGCCAAAAAAACAAAAAATGAAACAAACAACTATTTTGGTAGAGCTCAATTATTTATTTTTATTCCTCACCAAAAATTAATTATTTTGTAGGTTTTAACACGAGAAGTTATAAAAACTCTACTGAGAACTCTGCCATGCTTTCTGGTGTGCCCAATCCATGGGTACACATGTTTTACAAATGCCCTATGAATGTCCAAAACAGAAAATAGTGATAAAAAATTAAGACACGCCATTCGCGGGTTTTGACACATCCCAGTATGTCTGCAACCTATCAAATATGAATACAATCACAATTATGAAGCTTTTATGCTCCTATGCCTTGTATTCTCAAATGATGTAATCCATACAATAACAGGTAAAAATAAAATTCCTGAAAAGATTTCCTGCATGTATCATTCTTTGAACCCTCACCAGTTATAGGAAAGGGAGGCAGGGCATTCAGATCACCAAATATGTGAACAGAAGAAGCATAAAATGTAAAATACAAGAACCATAAAATACAAGAACCACCAAAATCACAAGATTATTCATCATCCTACAGTGAGGAAGAGTATAGCATTCAGCTTTGAAGTCAAACATTATAAAGTAGAAATATTCCAATACCTGCTGTAAATCTAAACCAGATTGTGTAGGAAGCCTTCCAGTTTTCAGCATGTTCTCAACAGCAGAGCTGATCTGTCTTGAAGGATTTTTATCCATAACCTTCTTCACATGGGCTACTGCATTACATAAAGCCAAAGATTGAGAAACAAAATTATATTTTTGAATTTCACATATCAAAATTGACACACACAAAAATGATAGTTGCAACGCAAGTCTCCAGGCCCAAGATTTAACATACATAAACTTAATAAAACAATTTATAATTTTGCTTTCAACTTGGAAAATCACATAATCATCCAAGCCCAAAGAATGTGACATTTATATGGACTTTAAGAAACTACTATTACGGAGCTTCTCCCTAGCACTCTAAAAAAATAAACAGCAGTACCCATTTCAACAGAATAACCTTTGAAATTTGAAATTGATAAACTTCCTGATAAATCATATGTATTTAGACAGCCCAGAATCAGCTAAATGGACAATTTAAATTTGTGAAGTTTTGACTAAATTATCATGATGTCCAAACCCAAACTGAAGGAAATTTTATGAATGCTCCCAATAATTGCAAGCACATAAGAGTTGTTAGAACTAATGTTGTACATATATATTATATATGTTAAATAGTGTTGTACATATATATTAGGAAGGTATACTGTCCCATGGTTGTACCTTGTGAGATTGGTATATATATATATATATATTATTGTGAATAAAATATTAGATAACTTTCTTCTCTCAAAATACAACATGGTATCAAAGCCATTAGAAAAACCCTAACCCAACCCTAGTTCCAGCCACCACAGCCGTTTCAACCGGCGTTGTCCTTCCATCTTCTCATCGACGACCAGCGAGCCATACAAGCCTCATCAGTGAGCTTTTCGATTAGCGACCACAGCATCTCTCATGGACCGGCAACATCTCACCATTTCTTCTCCGATTTGTTAGATCTCGGCTGTTTCCTCTTCGATTTGACAGATCTTGACCAACAACCAACGACTGGTAGCTCTCAAATCTTGCGCTTGTTTCTCCTTCCAGCGTGGCTCTCAAATCTCACATTTGTTTCTCCTTCTAGTGTGGAGCATTTCTGCCATCGTCGTCAGCCACTTTCGTCATTGTTAGCCTCTTGAACCAACTCTGGGATTTACAGTTACAGTTCTAGTTTGTAGCAGTTATCTAGTTTCAGATCTGGGTTTTGTAGTTTCGGATCTAGTTGCAATAGCTTCAAATCTGTTTTTTGGGTCATCAAGTTTAGATCTGGTTCACAACGCTTTGGTCTGTAAGAGTTTGATTCAAATAGGGGTTGTGCTATTGCTGGTTGGCCTTAGGCTTTGCGCTATGACCTCTTCAAATCCTAGAGTGGTGAGTTCCTCTTCAACTGTGACTGTACCTATGGTCGTTCCTGTTCCTGTACATGTACTGTTTTTTTCTAGTATTACAACAATTACCATTGAAAATTTGAATGGTAAGAGAATTATATGTCATGGTCAGCGTTTATTTGAATGTGGTTTCACAGATATGGTGTTAGTGACTATTTGACTACGAAGCTTTCTGACATCGCTGAAGCAGATAGAACTGTATGGGATTGCATAGGTGCACAGTTGGTTACATTGTTGTGGCAATCAATAGATGTTGATTTAATCCTCTTATTTCGTGTCCATAAGAACTGTTCGATATTTAGTCTCATGCTTAGCAGCTATGTACTAATGATATTATACGTTTATACACTATCATTAGTAATTTGTTCTGTATTTAGAAGGGGGACTCAGATGTGCCTACTAACTTCGGTCATATTCAGTTTGTTGTGATAGATTTTAATGCTATGCTCCTAGTTATAACCAATCTCAACGAGTAGAGAAGCAAAGAGACAAGTTGTTTATGTTGCTTACCCTTGCAGGCCTTGGGCCCAATATGGAGGGTATTTGCACTAAGATCCTAAGTAGTCCCACTATACCTATCATGGAAGAGGTGTTTGCTTGGATCCTTTGTAGTACAAAAAATTTTTTAGGGCTTCAGTTGGAGAGTGATCTATACTTGCCTCTCAGACTCCTGGAAATTCCTCTAAGATTGGACCTGGAGTTGGTCGTGGTAAAGGTGTTGGGCATGGTCATAGTGGTAAGCGCCCTCATTGTAATTATTGTCGTTGCCTTGGTCATTATAAGGATACATGTTATGCACTCCATGGTCAACCTCCCAAGGCCAATGTTGCAATTCCTGAGGGTGCAAACACATAGTCCGTGGTACCTGATACCTCTCATACCAGCTTCTACATATACAATCTCTGCTAAGGAGTTGGCTGAGTATCGTTAGTTTCAGGTAGCTTGGTAGGCCTCATCCCCGGTAGCCTCTATTACCTAGGGATCTATCTCTTATGCTCAGTCACTTACTGGTACTCCTTATATATGTCTTACTCAAGCTCAACTTAGTCCTTGGATTCTTGATTCTGGTATTTCTGAGCATATTTCTAGTAATAAATCTTTATTCTCTCATTTTGATTCCTCTGCATCCCGTCCTATCACTGTGGCTAATGGGTATCGGTAGGGCTGATCTACTTCCATCTATTTCTCTTACCTATGTTTACATGTTCGTAGTTGCTCATATAGTCTCATTTCTATTAGTCGTCTCACTCGTTCTTTGAATTGTCATGTTATATTTGATTCTGATTTTGTTCTTGTGCAAGAAAGGGGTACGGGACGAATGATTGGCACCAGATGTGAGTTTGAGGGATTTTACCATCTTGCCCCGTCATCACATATGGCATCTGTTTGTGCTACTACAAGGGTATCTCCTCTTCAGATTCATTATCGGCTTGGTTATTCTCATCTATCTAATCTTCGACAAATGATCCCTTCCTTGTCTTCGTTAACTGTTTTAGAATCTGAGTCTTCTCAACTAGGCAAACATGTTCATTCTTCTTATTCTAATCGTTTTAATAAACAAGCTGATGCTCCTTTTAATCTTGCACATTCTGACATTTGGGTCCTAGTATAATCAAGTCTAAATAGGGTTTCTCCTATTTTGTTACATTCATTGATGATCATTCTCGTTGTACTTGGCTTTACTTAATAAAAGATCGTACTGAATTGCAATCTTTATTCACTTTCTTTTGTAATGAAATTTCTACTCAATGTGGCCGTGCCATTCGGATCATTCACAATGATAATGCCAAGGACTATTGTTCTCATGAATTTTAGGCTTTTCTCTCATCTCAAGATATTGTTCATCAATTCTCTTGTCCTTATACTCCGCAATAAAATGGGGTGACTGAACGTAAAAATCGTCATTTCATTGAGATTGCTTGGACACTTCTCCTTTCAGTGTTCGAAAATTTGGCCTAGGTGGCCGCCTAAGAGTTGGGCGGCCATGGCCGCCTAAGAGTTGGGCGGCCATTGGCCACCCAACGCTTAAGGGCTCCTCGGCACCCCTAGGCTCCGGGCTCGATTAATCAGGCCACGACGGCGCTTAACCGCCTGGGCGAACGCTTGGGTCGCATGCAGCCTGGGCCGCCTAGGTCTTGCGCGTCCTTGGCCGACCTATTTCCCCTTTCCCTTTCTCTCTCTGATCGTTCATCGCAGGTCCTCTCTCTCTCTCTCTCGCCTTCAATCTCCTCTTGGTCGTTCGCCGCCGCCATCGATCTCATCTCTTGGTCGTGCTTTCTTGTTGTCGCCGACCTCACTTGTTGGTCGTTCTCTCTCGTCGCTGCCAATCTCATCTGTTGGCTATCATCTCTTGTCGCCGATCTCGTCTTCCTCCGATATGTATCCATCTTCCTCCGCCTTCGGTTATTTAGTAAAAAACATTGCTTGCTGTAGCAGCAAGCTTGCATTGTTGCTTGCTACATGCTGCAACTGCTCGCTACTCGCTGGAGCAAGTAGCAGCAACTTGCTGCTTGTTGCAGCAACAAGCTTGCGTTGGTGCATGCTGCATTTGGTTAATTGTGTTTCATTATGGTCTTATAGAACGACAATTACTTAATCCGGCTTGAGAAATAATCGAAAGAACCAAATGTATCCATTTATTTTAATATTTGTTAATGTATTAATAAAAAATAAAAAAAAAATTCTAGGCAGCGCCTAGGCACTAAGCGCCAGTCTACCGTCCCACTTGCGCGTAGCGCCTTTTAAAATACTGTCTCCTTTACATGCATGTTCTTGTTATTTTTTGGGATGTCGCTCTTCCCACTGTTAGAATATCTCACAGCTCTCCACTTAGTTTTCTCAACTCAACCAGCTCACTCCCTAACCCAAGAACACATTGATAACAAAAAACATAAAGGAAACAACACAATCACATGAAACAGCAAGATTTATCCTGGTTCGGTCTTGAAATCCAAGACCTACATCCAGACTGCTAGGCGCCACTGAAAAATCCACTATCTTGAAAACACCCAAGGGATGATTACAACAAGAACTTAATCCCTCCCGCCCATATACACTGAAAGCTATAGGGAAAATAGGGAATACAAGCTAAGAACCAGCCACTCCCAACCTCTCGCACTCAACCCCAAATCAAGACAATAAAACCGGAAGCAAAAATACTTCACGAATTCTGGCACACTAAGACTCCCCTTCTACATACCTATCCACGACCCCTATTTATAGGACATAGGAGAGCGGATCACAAGAGATTAAAGATAAAACAACTAACTAACACCCGCCTAACTGATTCAAAACCGGCTGCTATCTTCTAGAAACAAACCTTCTAGAAGAGCAATTAAATCTAACGCTAAATCAGGAAATAAAATATGTAGCAATACAAAGTACATGATTACATTAAATCTAATCTAATACAAATGTTACAACACCCACTTCTAGTTATTTGATCAACCGAATGCCATCCACTATGTTGAATGGGGCCATTCCACATACCTTACTTTTTCCTCGTGATCCCATCTATCCTATCCCCTCCTTCTGTCTTTGGATCAACCTGTTTTGTCCATCTTCTTTCCCTTAGTCATGATAAATTGTCTCCTCGCTCAATCAAGTGTGTTTCTAGGCTACTCTCATTATCAAAAGGGATACAAGTGCTACTCCCCTGAACTTGGTAGATACTTTCTCTCTTCTAATGTCACATTCATTGAGTTTGCACCTTTTTTCCTTTCTTCATCTGATGGGTCTTCTTCCTATCCCTTTGTTCCCTCCTCTAGTCCCAATTCCTGTTCTTGTTCCTCTTCAAACCTATCAGCGTCGTTATAAGCTTCCATTAGTGCCTCCACCTCCAACTCCAACTCCTCGTATTGTCGACGATGGTATTCCTTCAAATTCATGTCTTCCTCCAGCTGGTGCCATTATTCAATCTCCCTTTGACTTTGCCCAAGCTCCTATTCGTTGTGGTACACATTCCACTCGAAATCCTAATCCCATTTATACTTTTGTCAGCTATCATCGTTTGTCACTTGTTTATTCTATTTTTGTAACTGTTCTCTCTTCAGTTTCGATTCCTAAGACAGATGCTGAAGCTCGTTCTCACCCTAGGTGAAGACATGCTATGGATGAGGAGATGTCTGCCTTGCTAGCTAATGAGACATGGGATCTCGTTCCTCTCCCTTCGAGGAAGTCTATTGTTGGTTGTCAACTAGTGTTTACCACTAAAGCTGGTTCAGATGGCTTTGTTAATCATCTGAAGGCTTGGTTGGTTACTAAGGGCTATACTCAAATTTTTAGCCTAGATTATGGTGATACATTTTCTCCTGTGGCTAAGATTGCTTTTGTTCGTGTTTTTCTTGCTATGGCTGCCATTCAACAATTGTCTCTTTATCAGCTGAAAATTAAAAATATTTTTGTTTCATGGCCACCTTCACTAGGAAGTGTATATGGAGCAACCACCTAGTTTTGTTGCTCAGAGGGAGTCTCGACTACTATATCGCCTGAAGAAGTCCTTATATGGCTTGAAGCAATCTCCTCGGTACTGGTTTGATCGCTTTAGTTCTGTCATCCAGTCTTTTGGTATGAGTAGAAATGAAGCTGATCATTCTGTTTTCTATTGCCATTCTCCTAGTGGAGTCATATTATTGGTGATGTATGTAGATGACATTTTTATTATAGGAGATGATGAGGTTGGTATTGGGTAGTTGAAGACTCATTTGCATTCTCATTTTCAGACCAAAAATTTGGGCAAGTTAGTATTTTCTTGGCATTGAGATAGCTCAACCTGCCCATGGTGTGTGCATCTCTCAAAAGAAGTATGTCTTAGATATTTTGGAAGATACTGGTATGCTTGATTCCGGCCTATAAATACTCCTATTTGGCTCAAGGAACTTCTTACAGAGTTGAAATTTGAAAATTCAGGGCCTATATAGCTTATTTGTGATAATCAAACGGCTCTTCATATTGCCTCTAATCCAATTTTTCATGAACGAACCAAACACATAGAAATAGACTGTCACTTTGTGAGATAAAAGTTGATTTCTGGAGAGATTAGTACCTCATTTGTTGCCTCTAATGACCAATTGGTTGATCTTCTCACCAAGGCATTACAAGATCCACAGCTTGCCTACATTTGTACCAAACTAGGCATATATGATATATATGCGCTCGCTTAAGGGGGGGTGTTAGAACTAATGTTATACATATATATTATATATGTTAGACAGTGTTGTTGTACATATATATTAGGAATGTATGTTATCCCATGGTTGTACCTTGTACGATTGGTACATATATTGTAGAAAAATCGAATAAATTGCTCCTCTAATTCAGAATATACACGATGATGTCCTTTTATAGAGGAGTAGGGAAACTACATAAGGAAACCTACCTTCTACAAGAAATACAACATAAGGAAAGGATACGTATTTACATTCTCAAAACAGTTTTCTAAGTCTGAATTAGGAAAGATCCTATTCCAGATTAGGAAGCTTCTAAAAATTGTATATTATGACTATCACACACATCTTCATTCGCCAACACTCCCCCTCAAACTGGTGAAAGAATATCTATCATTCCCAACCTACCTATTAGATCTTCAAACCATTTTACAGCCAGCCATTTAGTGAGAACATCTGCCACTTGATTTTCTAATGACACACAGGGAATCTAAAGTAGGCTTGCATCCAACTTTTCCTTAATGAAGTGTTGGTCCATTTCTATATGTTTTGTTCCGTCATGCTAAACAGGATTATGAGCAATATTAATAGCTGGTTGATTATCACAAAATAGTTCAATAGGACCTGCAACTTGATCTTCAAATCCTCCAGGATAATCCATAGCCATAAAAACTCACACAAACCAAGAGCCATAGCCCTAAATTCTGCCTTTGCACTTGATCTTGCCACAATGCCTTGCTTCTTACTTCTCCAAGACACTAGATTTCCCCCTAAAAGCACACAATATCCGGTAGCGAATCTCCTATCAATTAGAGACCCTCCATAATTAGCATACGTAAATCCTTTGATACATAAATTAGCCCCTCGTTCAAATAGAATGCCCTTGCTCGGTGTAGCTTTTAGATAGTTTAGGATCCTCCTTACTACATGCATATGCTCCTTAGTTGGGTTGTGCATGAATTGGCTTACTAGGCTAACAGTAAAGGCTATGTCAGGTCTAGTATGGGAGAGGTATATCATCATGCCCACTAACCTTTGGAACCTTCCCTTACCAACTGCCTCACCATTAGGATTCTCCTGCAATTTGATGTTAGGCTCTACCAGTATGCTATCTCCTTTTTCCCCTATCATACCTACTTCAGCTAGTAAATCAAGTACATACTTACGTAGAGATAGGAAAATTCCAGCCTTAGAGTATGTTACTTCAATCCCCAAAAAATATTTTAGGGCTCCAAGGTCTTTAATTTTGAACTCCTTGGCTAAATTTTCCTTGAGAATATATCGTTCTTCTTCATTATTTCCTATAACCACAATGTCATCAACATATACCAGCAAGGCAGTTATCTTTTCTCCCAAATGTTTGATAAAGAGAGTATGATCCCCTCTACTAAACACCTCCATGAACACCTCCTCTCCATGCAAGAATGCATTTTTTTACATCTAACTGCTACAGTTTCCACCCAAAATTGGTTGCAAGAGATATGAGAACCATTACAGTGGTCATCTTTGCCACGGGGGCAAAAGCCTCAAGCTAGTCTATGCCATAGAACTGTGCATATTCCTAGGCCACCAGCCTGACTTATACCTTTCTAGGGTGCCATCAGCCTTGTATTTTAAATTGAATATCCACCTATAGCCCACCGAATTGACTCCCTTGGGTCTAGACATCAATTCCCATGTCTGATTTTTATTTAGGGCTCTCATCTCCTCCAACATAGCCTCCTTCCAATTCTAATCTTTTAGAGCCTCCTCTACTGATTTTGGAATAACAATAGCATCCAAAAATGTTAGGAAGCTCTTATGGTTTTGGGAAAGGCAGTGATAGGATAGATAATTGGCCAAGGGATGTTTTGAACAATTTCTAACCCTTTTCCTTACAGCAATTGGTAGGTCCAAATCAGTTGGTTCAGGATTAGATAGGGTTGAAACTGATGGAATAGAAACTGTTTGTTGGTTGAATTCCATACTTGGGTCAGGATCTGGTGTTGATGCAGGCTGAGGATCTTCAATGGGTTGTCTTCTTTTGAATACATAAGGAGAGCCCTTAAACCTAATAGGAGATGGCAGCTGATGAATTGCTTGTTCATTGCAGTTTGATTCATGATTAACCAAGGATTCAAGAGAAGTGATTTTGATTGTTGTGTATATAAAACATATTTCTGCTAAGATCTCAATCTATCTCCTCCTTTATGTTGATGACATGCTAAATGCAAGTCAATCAAATGGAGAAATTCAAAGTTTAGAACTGAAGCTAAAATCAACCTTTGAAATGAAGGAGTTAGGAGAGGCTAAGAAGATTTTAGGGATAGAAATATCAAGGAATAGACAGCAAAGATTGCTCCAGCTATCTCAAAAGTCCTATCTTGAGAAGTTAATTAGGAAATTTCATTTGATGCAAAGGAAGTAAGTGTACCTTTTGCTTAGCATTTCAAGTTATCTCATATGCAATTCCTAAATGATGAAGAGAGCATTAGAGACATGAACAAGATCCCTTATTCAAGTGTTGTAGGAAATCTTATGTATTGTATGGTGTGCATTATACCAGATTTAGCTCATGCCATGAGTGTAACAAGTAGATTCATGGCTAATCCGGGAAATGATCATTGGGCTGTTGTTAAGTGAATTTTTAGATACCATAAAGGATCAATCAATATGGCTTTAGTTTATGGTGGGGCTAGTGTAGAAGAAGAACCTAACATTCTAGGGTTTACCGATGCTAATTATGCAGCAGATTTGGACAAAAGAAAGTCATCTACAGTGTGTGCTTTCAAGCTATGGAACTCAATCATTAGCTGAAAAACTAATTTACAATCTGTGGTAGCTCTTTCAACCACCGAGGCCAAGTATATCGCTGCCACTAAAGCTATAAAAGAGGCCCTATGATTGAAAGGTTTAGTGAGTGAATTACTAGGGAAAAATATTAAAGCTACCCTAAAGTGTGATAGCTAAAGTGCTATACACTTAGCTAAGAATCAAGCCCACCATAATAGAACAAAACATATTGATGTAAGGTACCATTTTATCAAAGAAGTACTTGAGATAAAGGAAATATATCTGATTAAGGTTGCAGGTGAAGAAAATACAGCTGATATGTTCACTAAGCAGTCCCTATATCTAAATTGCACCATTGTTTAAGGCTTTTGCAGGTTCTTGTTTGTGAATGATCAGTTTTCTTATGTAGGTCCCAAAGAAGAACAGGTTGATGGAATCGGTTTCAGGCATCACTCATGCAAAATAGTGGAGAATTGTTATGCTTTGCCTTGAGTATTGCCTAGGAGTACTTGAAGAAATCAAGAGAATTAAAGAGTAATCCAAGCGGCAGAAATAAACTAAGTAAGATAGAGTCTTAACTTATATTGTATGTATTAGGGGTATATTAGACTTTGTGTAGTCTAGTTTAAACCTTGTAATATCCGCCCTAGCTGTCTATAAATAAGAGGCATAGGGGGGGCAGTCGTGATAGACCATTCATGTTGTTCTATGCGAGTGAGTGTTGTAAAGTGAGAGAAAAGCTAGATTTCAAGATAATCTTTGTAATCTCATAAAACGATTGTACTCGTGTGAGGGTTCTTGTACTGATTCTTCAAAGATTTCTAGTGGATTTTCTCTCAAGACTGAGGTTGAATGTAGGATCACAATTGTGATCTGAACCAGTATAAAAAAGTTGTGTTCATCATGTGGTTTGCATGTTCTTCCTCTCTCTTTCATTACTGTTCTTATTAATTTTTTGTTGTGGGATGAACCATGTGTGTGTGTGGTTGTGTATTGGCAAGATTGAGTATTTCCAATGCTCCCAATTCAACAGAATGTGAACAAAACACATACAACCAAACACTCTAAGGGGAAGAGAAGAATGCAAACTCAGATCTGGAAAAAAGGATGCTAAACAGTCCAAGGTACTTTGGTTGTTTAAGACCTTAGATGGAACCTTGTTAATCACATAACTTGTTGTTAGAGCAGCTTCCCCCCAAAAGTGTTTAGGAACATGGTGATGATGGAGAAGAGATCTAGCCACATTGAGGAGGTGTCTCATCTTCCGTTCAAGTACTCCATTTTGTTGTGGAGTATCTATGCAAGAAGATTAATGAACTACCCCCTCTTGCTGGAAAAACTGATGCAAGTGATTGTTGAAATAATCCCTTGAATTATCAATACAAAATTTTTGAATGGGAGTGCCAAATTGAGTGGAAATCATTTTGCAAAAGAGTAACACAATGTCATTATTCATGTGTCGCATCCTCATTAGAGGAGGTGCTAGACAAAGGAGACAATAATACATGATCTCCTTAGCCCCTCCAATGAGAAAGCGCCACATAACTGATGACACTATCATCAATCGTGATTCCTAGCATTATTCTTTGCAAAAACAAGGCAAGACAATTTATTGCTGATTGGATAAGACACCTGATGGTGTTTAACAATTACACACATCACACTGAAAACTACTAGGGTCTAGAGTCTTAAACAAGGTGGGAAACATACTTTTTAATAGAATAAAATGAGGATGACCTAGCTTAAAATAATGAAACCAAATGTTGGAAGGATCTGAGGTTGACTAGGATGAACAAGCAATCCTTAGTTGTCTCGCTTTAGGGCAATCACTCTCCCCTTGTAAAACATACAGTCCATTTTGTTCCTCAGTCACATCAATCATCTTCCCCGTGTCCATGGCCTAAAATTTACACATATGAGAAGAGAAATAACATGGCAATTCAGTTCTTTAGCAAGTTGATGAATAGAAATAAGATTGGTAGCCAAATTAGGTACATGAAGTACCTGTTTGATGGATAACTTAGGGCTAAGATTAACCTTACCCTATCCTTGGATGGGGACTGAGGTTCCATTGGCAATAGTTATCTATTTGGTGGTTTCAACGGGTTCATATGACTCAAAAACATGGAGGTTAGGGGTCATGCGATTGATGGCTCCTGAATTTAAGATTCACGTGTTATTCCTAACAGTTTTAGAGGCTGAAAAAGTACTAGAATTTAGGTAGATACCTTGTTGTGCAATAGAGCAGGCTCCATCCTGGATTGTCCTTAGAAAATTTTTCAGCTTGTTAATCTCCTCAGCATTCAAATGATTAAGATCAGATCCACCGGATTCAGTCTTATCAAATGACCTCCTACTTCCTCTTACTCCTTGCTTGAGAGATAAACCTGGTGCTTCAGATTCCTAAATCCTCCCATCTTGCTCAAAACAACTTCATTCCCATGGAGTTTGAAGCAAGTCTCCTTAGTGTGTCTAGGTGTCTTGCAATAGCTACACCACAACACTTCAGGGCCTGAATTCTTAGTTTGAGCCTTTGATTTTCCTACTTTAAACCTTGCTCCTCCTTTGTTACTAGTCATCATGACAGAACCTTCAGAAGTATTCTCATTGAACATAGCACCTCTTCGGTTTTCTTCACTTCTAAAATGGAAAATACTTCATTAAGAGTAGGGAGTTTATCTCTACCAAGCACCTGAATGCTCACCTGATCAAATTCTAGATTGAAGCCTACTAGGAATTCAACAATCCTATCTCACTCAAAATCCTAATTAAGGGTGGCAGCATCCTCACTGCACACCATTTTGATGTCCTAATAGTGATCAAGTTTCAGCCATAAGCCCTTCATCCTATTATAGTATTATGTTACAGTTAATGGCCATTACCTAGTACCACTAATTTTGGTCTTAATTTCAAAGATTACCGAGGCATCTTGGACCTTAAAATAAGTTTGACTCACTGTTTCCCAAATCAACTTTGTTGAACTTAAAAACATAAAATTCTTACTAAGTTCAGGGTGCATTCACTCCATAGCCAAGACATAATGAGGGAGTCCTCAACATCCCATGCTATGAAAGTGGGATCTAAGTTTTTTGGAGGAGGAGCAGTCAAGTGGCCAATCTTCCCTTGACCTTTGAGAAAGATCCTTATGAGTTGAGCCCACTCCAAGTAGTTCCTACCATCTAGACGGTAGGAATGGTGCATACCAGGCAAATCTCCGACTCTAGTTGGTTGTTCAACTAGAGTTGATTCTTAAGGGGGAGCTATCTCTAGTTTTGAAAACTATCTTTACTTGATTATGTTTATCTCCAATTCCTTTCTATTGAAAAGATTTTGGTTTAAGGGGGAGATTATCTCTTTTAAGATTTGTGAAATCGTTTGAAATGTTTTTATTTCAAAATGAAGTTTTTCAAACTATCGTTGGGGGAAAGTTAAAAAAGGGGGGAGAGATATTATCTTTTGGTTTAAGGAGGTTTCAATTTTTTTTAAGTATTGCCTTTTTGATGTATGACAAAAAGGGGGAGAGATTTGTTAAATTGATTTTAAGTTTTGTCATCCTCAAAAAGGGGGAGATTGATGTTCTACCTTTGTGCTTAGTTTTGATGATGAAAAACATATGTTATTAAATCCCTAAGTCATGAATCAAGGTGGTGGTTTTCAACAAAAATCAATTTCAAGTGCATTG
Organism: Diospyros lotus; assembly: GCF_014633365.1. Lineage (NCBI taxonomy): Eukaryota > Viridiplantae > Streptophyta > Magnoliopsida > Ericales > Ebenaceae > Diospyros > Diospyros lotus. The sequence goes on along the minus strand of NC_068342.1, from coordinate 5,244,699 downwards.
TTAAAATGAAACCCAAAAAGATTTATGATTTTCTATTTTAGTTAGAGATTTGCAAAGTCAAGTTTTTAGTCTTAAAAGAATCTCCTAAAATGATTTTCAAATTAGCTTTGAAGTCGTTGGTCAACATAGAGCTAAAATTGTTCTAAGGCAAAAGACCAACTTGAACATAAATGTGTTTGATGAAAATTCAATCTTAAGTATGAAAAATCATTTATGTAAATCTCATTCTTCAGAATAAGCTTTCATATTTTGAAACATGCATGAACGGTTTTGGTTTGAAACTTAATCGTATAAAAAATCCTTTAGTTCATGCATCATGTCTTGAAACTCGTTTTGATATCGCTTCAATATTTTTCTAAGTCTGGAAGCCTAGCACCTTATAAGGAGACATATATGAAAATGGTTTCTTTTTAGAAAACTAACTCCCGGTAATTCAATAACTAACATTCATTAGTGATAAAATGATTTTTAACGAATTTTTCAAGAGATGAAAAGTGTATATCTTGGAGGTGATAAAATCGCAAAATCGTAAGTTCCTTCTAAAATCCAAATTTTACTTTTTTATTCTTATGGATTTTGATTTTTTAGATATTTTTATTGAATCCAAATGGGGGTACTTTCTTATTTACATTTATGTATTAAAGTAAATGGAAGGTAAAATATAAATTAAACAAAATGAGGACATTTACTTAAACTAAAGAAATGTAAATATGTTGTAATGTTTTCAAAATTCATTCTGTTGAAAATCTTCTTCATCTGTCGACTGTGTGCTTCAATCTGTCGACTATGCATAAGGATAGTCGACTATGCTTCTTCAATCTGTCGACTATATCTTGCATCTGTCGACTATTTTTGTGTCTGTCGACTATTGTGAAAGGATAGTCGACTATGCTATTTCATCTGTCGACTATTTTTGTTCTGTAAATTCAAAGTTTTCTTCACATTTTTGCAATAGTCGACTATGCATATGTATCTGTCGACTATGGGATTTTTGTGTTATAAGATAGTCGACTATGCTTTTCTTTCTGTTGACTATGGCTAGTTTTATTTGATAAAATAGTCGACTAACCTATTTGATCTGTCGACTATGTGTTTCACAGAAAATTTCAACGGCTAGTTTTTGGCGCATTTAATGCTCGCCCAACCACCAAAACGGTCGGATTCTTGGATCTATCTACCATCAACTATAAATATGGGTTGGGAGAATCGATTGAAGGTTGTTGGAAAACATTTAATATCTTCAACCACCGAGCTTTCATTTTACATCGAGCGATTAATATCTTCTCTCTCTGTATTTACATTTCTGAGGCTTTGTATACACTGTTACATTCATTATAAGCCTAAATTTATCAGTTGTAGAGAGCTTGTAACTAAGAGTTTGTACTCTTAGACTCTCATCTTCACGATTACTGTAATTGTCCTAGCGTAAGCTAGAGGGCCCATTATATTGGGAGGTTTGTAAGTTTTTCCTAGTCACGGACTAGAGGACCTACTCGGGTTGAGTAGAGGGTTGATAGTGAATTTGTTTTAAAATCCTTAGTGGGTAGCTAAGGTAGTGGATTAGGCTTGGAAAGCCGAACCACTATAAATCTTTTGTCTTCTGTGCTTCCTGTTTTTATTTGTTCATGTTAGCATTTTTATCCCTACTTAATTCATTCATTCATTCATAAGATTTCATATTTACTTTTCACAAAACAAGATTGTTTTTACACGGATGATATCTCTGTTTCTCTACTTCAATTTTTAATATAACCAATTCACCCCCCCTCTTGGTGTGTGCCACAACACCTCCTGTTCTAACAGATTCTCCAGTTGTTAACGTGGGTGCAGCTTCAGAGTTCTAACATGTCCACTAGGAATAATTGGTAGAACAAAGAAAAAGAAGCAATGAAGGCTTAGAAGGAACGGAAGGAAAACTGTGCAATGAAGGCACACTAGGATTTTAGGCAGACCTGACTGGTATCGGAGGGTCTAATACCATGTAAAAAAACTGAATAAATTGATTCTCTAATAATTCAGAATATACACGATGATGTCCTCTTATAGAGGAGTAGGGAAACTACATAAGGAAACCCACCTTCTACAAGAAATACAACATAAGGAAAGGATACATATTTACATTCTTAGGAAAGTTTCCTAAGTCTGAATTAGGAAAGATCCTATTCCACATTAGGAAGCTTCTAAAAACTGCATATTATGACTATCACACACATCTATGTTCACCAACATATATATATTATTGTGAATAAAATATTAGGTAATTTTCTCCTCACAAAATACAACAAGAGTGTTCATACTTGAGCAGTAAAGAGAGAAATAATAGCAAAACTAACCCATGCAAAGGGACACATCAACCTCAAGGACGGCCTTCCAGACTATTTCTTCTGAACCGTCTTATACATTTCAGGAAATGAACATCCTCAGAGGAAAATCCAGATGCTTTAGTTACCATAAACCGACACCACCCAACCTTTTCTTTGAACTGTACTTGAATGATCCATTGGACCATAACTTATTATACCCTTTCTAGATATTTTTATTTCCCCCAGTCATTTCTCTTCAGGAGCTTTAACTAAAAATGTAACAATCAAATTCAGAGTCCTTTCATCATAATAATACGAGAAGCAAGATATTTGAGTGAATTTGTGAAGAATATCAAAATAGAGGTTCCTACAAAAAAGGATCAACCAGGTTGTGGTACATTGTTAACTTAGAAACAAAAACATTCCAAAAATGCAAGGAGAGCAAAGAAACTTTGGAAATGATGGCAAACTTGGGGTTGGGGTGGTGGAGGGCTAGAGCATTCAGAAATGTTGATAAATTATCAATTAATAAATAATGGTTACACTATGTCCAAACCCTGGAGGTTTTTTCAGGAAATGCATCACTCTCCATCAATTATGAGAAATTACAAATACCCTTTTATCACAACTAGATATCAGACAAAACGTTTGCAAACAAAAAGAGAAGAATTCACCCTTGTAGATCTACTCACGTTTCCTCCGAACTCCCCTAATCAAATCCTTTATTCATCATGATTCTTCACCATATACCCGGTCTTGTTTATCCTCCCTTGTGAATATCCACCACCTCCAAACCACACCCCCAGCAACCAGATAGTGCTGGTTTAGAGAACCAAGTGAAGAGAACCGAACTTATGTGTTGCCATGACCAAAATGTTAAGACATACCTTATAGGCTCAAAAAACCCTAGGTACATTGATTATGGTTCTCAAAGGTTTCTTGAACTCCAATATGGATCTCCTTAATCCCTTATTGGATCTTTCTTGAAACACAAGCTGTTGAATTGGGAGCACTGGTATTCTCAATCTTTGCCAATTCACAACCACACACACATGGTTTTAACCCCAATAACAGAAACAGAAAATCAGAGTATAAACAGAATTCAAAAGATAATGAAAAATATGCAAACCACACAAGAAGACAACTGGTTTATCTGATAATGAAAAATATGCAAACCACACAAGAAGACAACTGGTTTATCCTGGTTCAGACCGCCAATAGCGATCCTACATCCAGCCTTAGTCCTGAGAGCAATCCACTACGAAATCTTGATGAAATCAGTACAAGAACCCCCTTCTCACATGAGTACAATGCTCTATGAGATCACAAAGAACTTTCCCTACAAGCCTTTCCTCTCACTTTACAGCAATTCACTTGCATATTATAACATGAATGATAGATCGCAACTGCCCACCTATGCCTCCTATTTCTAGACAAATTAGGGCGGTAATTACAAGGACTAAATAAAAGAGAACACAATCTCTAATATACCCCTTATAATACTACTTAAGTTAAGTTAGACTCTCTCTAACTTAGTTAATTTCAGCCGCTTGATTCACCCGAGAATTCCCCTGATTTCTTCTAAACCTTCTAAGCTATACTCAATGCAAAACACAACAGAAGCATTGTCTTGAGACTTACCTTCTTGACAAGAAAACACAAAGGGTCCTAGGCTTCAAGGAACCCAAGCCTTCTCACTCAAAGATAAGCAAAGCAGCTTTTAATGTGTATCTCAAACAGCCAGCCAGCCAGCCTCGGGATAAATGTCAAGCAGTTCTTCCCCAAGTAGGACCAACTTATGATGATGTGCTATGTGCAAGAAAGGAATATATGAGGTCTCCCCATGACAACCTACTACTAATTTGAAATAATTACATTTCAAGACTTATTTATAACAAATAAGTAAATTACCACCCAACTATAAACTATACAAAAGGGGAAATTAGAAACTCTTTACAGTTACAGAGAATCAAATCCCCATTACCAGCATCTTTAAATAAATTAGGGATAGAACTGCCATCAAAACTTTAAATAGACCTTAAGACCAAAATCCATACAAACGATCATTTAGAACCTCGATCCCAAAATCCCTAATGAAACAAGTCCGAAACAAATACTACTAACCTTAGTAAACTCATGTACAAAATCAACTTTGCAAGGATTCTTATGACCATAACATAAATGGACTACTACAAGGCGAAAGATTTACTAGTCACATAATTGAAAACTTCCAAACTAGAAGTTCAGAATCTCGTAAAAAGCTAACCCAGATACCAGGTTTTAATTGTAACAAAAGCCCCACTCACTGCATATTTAAGCAAACACTAGTACAAGAATTGAGTTGTTTAATCTCTTATGATTAGACAGTATTTACATTTTGCATGTAAACACTATATTTCAAGTGCCAAAGATAATATATTCTTATGGTCAAGTTTGTTCAATATGTTCCAAACAAACTAATTCATCAACCCAGACTTGACCAATCTATTGGTCCAGACAAACCATGAAGATTAGCAAATTTTAGCCTACATCTGAGAGGTGCTTAATATACAAGTTGCTTGTCTAGAAAAAGTAACGAAAAGGAAAAAGAGAGAGACAAGTCAAACCTCCAAAGTCCTATATATATAGCATACATTATTAAAATTCAACATTTTTTTATACCATACGCTTATTTGTCTCCAAAAGTTAACATGAAAAACAAAGCCAGTAGAAAAATGTCATGATGCCAATGTCTCACATCAATGCAATAAAACTGGGAAAACTACAAGATTCTTATCCAAATAAAACCGTGGAAAGCAAACAACTAAATGGCTGATCCAGGAAGAAAGACCCTTTGAGAAAAATAATGAAACAAGGGATCACATACAGCTGTTGAAGTCAAAGTTTTTGCTTTTATTATCAATTTCATCTTGAAGAAGTCGCCTTGCTCTCTGCAGCCAATCTTGTAGCTTATCCTGCAAACATGCAGGACTTATTTGTCATTGTATAAATGTGCACAATGTCTTACTAGGGAGAATGTGACAAGAACAAAGATTGTAAACTTAGCACTCAACATTTGACACAATACCAATATTCATATACAAGATGATGACCATTAAATAGAAAGTAGATAATTAAATTTCTATCCAATGTCAGTGCCAGAATCTCAGTTTAAAAAGTACATGTTTTTCCAAACATGATGAACCCCAAGAAAAAAATCCTTTTTCTCCTACAAAGATGTTGGAGCCCACCCCCAAAAGCCACACTCCACCAGAAACAGTGGATCACATAAAATAGAATGCCTGGCAGCTTAGGAAGTAGAAAGAGATGAGTCAGGTGAACTTCAACAGCTCTTCCAAGCAACACCAGGTTGAGATGGAAAATATTTACGCCCTTTGAATTACACAGCTAATTACCAAACCTCCAAATGAGATATATCAATGGTTGATAGCAGTGTGCTGGAGGCTTACTAAACGTAATAAAGTAGCATATATGAAATGATAAAATATCACATACGAAGGAAAAATCCAACTTTTCCGACTAAAGATTCCATTTTACTTATAAATTTTTTAAGGGCTTGGTCACTTAGACTGGCAGCTGGTTAGGATTAAAATTACTTAAAGGTGCATTAGGTTGTCTCCTAAGTCCTCCTTATCTTTTAAGAAGGCAGCAAAGGTAAGTCAAAATATTATTAAGATATTGCATTAGACAATTACAGCAGGCATGCGCAGGTGTGCTCCACTCCAATTAAATCAAACAACATAAGCCTATGAGGTTTCTATAAAATGGGGCATGTAAATCCATTTTTTCCTTTTTTTCTGATCCAAGCATCCACATTGAACAGTCAAACCAGGCAGTCCACTCCAGCTGGTTTCTAATTACAAGGAATTATATACGCTGAGAACCTGCACCCAGCATACATCATTTCTAGCATCTCATAAGGTGTGCGACTTATAACGGCATATGCCTTTAAATGTAGGAATAAGTAAATTTGTATCTCATAAATTACATTACATGCAAGTCAAATTCACTTATTCTTACATTTAAAAGTATATGCCATTATATGTCACACAATATATTCTGAAATGTAAAAATGCCTGTTATGGTTGGCACAAGACATAAGATGGGAGCAAACATAGAGAGCTCATTACAAAATTACCTTGAGCAAAATGTTAATCAAATGACCAGGCAGTAACACTTCCTGGTTTTGCAAGGAATCTGGATTGTCTGGCACAGACGTGTGATCTATAAGAGAGAAAAGCTTCTGCAGCATAAAGCTGAAGTGAAGAACTTTGTTAATATACTAAAACTACAAAACGCCATCAAATTTAACCCCCCCAAAAAAAGAAAGAAATGAAGAAGGAAATTCAGTAAGAAAACAATAAAAAAAGGAGCAAATTAACATACAGTACATAAAAAACAAAAGATTGTTAAAGCTAAGGCCAGAAAGTAGCTAACATGAGCAGATTAAACTTGTCCTGATTGTTATCTAGGTGGACAAATATGTAGTCTCTTAGAACAGCATCTGCAACCTGCAAAAAAGAAGGAAGATCAATTAGTATTCACCGAATAGTTCTAGCCTGAAGACCCAATGGAACACCTTTTTTTTTCAGTATATTTTTTGCTAGAACCAAATGAAACAAATATTTACAATGATTAACTCACAACAGAATAACTTTCGTTTTCCAGTCCATCCATAACGGGCCGGAAGTACTCTCCTGAAGGAAGGAATAAGTTATTGTGGTTATCAATTAAATATTAAATGCCAATGAATGATAAAAACAATAGCATTAAGTACCGAGATGCTGCAGACACTGATTGCGAGTAAAAAGAGACAAGTCCAGGACTTCATCAAGAATAATTTTTGCCCTTTCATCCGCAAGCTGTGTGCCAACACAGCCCTTTCCTCTGTGGAATTTTGCCTTCGAATAACGTGTCAAACTCACATAGATTTCATGATCAGTTGTGTCAGCAAGGGCCTGCCAAATAATGTTATGTAATAAGCAACTCATTTATGGTACTCAAGAAACAGATAAATATAAAAAGCACTTAGCTGCACAAAACAAGAGGCAGATGGAGGAGGGCATCTCAAAAATTCACACAAGTTTCACAGTGAAGCAAAAAAGAAGAAAGAAAATTCAGTTACCTCCATGCTCTAGTCATTTAGCATTCCATTAAGAAATTCAAATATGTCAATAAGTTTTCATTGTGGTGAATTAGCTGATCACCTACTTAAACATTTTATGGTGGTGAGCAAATATTCGATATTTTTCACTTCATACCTTATTCAAAGTTTATATAGTAAAGAAGTCTTCAATTTTGTACCTCTTTACACTTTGGTAACATAATTGTCCAAGAAGATCCTTAGAAGAGTTTTGAACATCACTAACCTTTTCGGGGTTTAAAGATTATGATGAGAAAGAAATTTAAGGGTACAGATGAACAAGAAGGTTCAACTCATTTTCTCAAGGGAACACTCCTTATTTCCCTCTCTGTGAAAAGAGGAGCCCTCTTCTTGTCTATGGTCTTTTGCCTTGCTCACAGGTGATTTTGTTGTGTCCTACAGGCTTCTTTTGTACAGGCTTAGACCCCACATGGGTATTCTTCTTTTATCATATTATTTGTTTTAAAAAACTGTCACCACATACTAGAGTTACACCTTTCCACATTACAGATGTAATAGGTACATAATGGCACCAAATAAGACAACTAGACAAAAAAGTAGGACCCAATTAAATACAAAAAAGAACAACTACACTCCTACCTAGTCCATGTGACCTAAGTTTGGGCATAACAATCTAGCAGCCTCCACTCAAATCATAACAACTGTAGTCCATGATTATAAAAGCAGAATAACACAAACATAACTACAGCAGGTCATGATTTATCTATTTAAAGACAAGTACGAGACCAGTTGAGAATAAAATAAGGATAAATGACACTAACCACCCTTCAGGTTAGACTACATTCAGGGGGACACCCCTTCTAGTTTGAGAAATGACGATGACCTCCCCTATCGTTAAATAAAAAGGTTAAATGACAGTTTCATCCTCTCTTCTCTATTTCTCTCCCCTGTATCTCAAACAAAAAAAAAATAAAAACAGGTGGTCATGGCTGGCCGCCAACAACTGGTGTTCCAGTGTTCCGCCATGGGTAGCTGGGTGGAATCCATCAAGCATCAAAAGAAACCCAGGTGGGCTCCCTGGATAGGTTCCTTTGATTCATGAATAAGAAACCCAGATTTGGGTTCCTTCGGTGCTTGGTGAAAGACCCAGATCTGGTTCCCAGGTTTCCAGCCATGCTCAGAGTGATAGAGGGAGTGGAAGCTGCCACCAATATCAGAAGAGAGAGGGAGGGGGAAGGAAAGAGAGTTTGGGGAGAGAAAATTGCAGGCATTTTTGGTACATTATAGAATTTAATGGTGGTTATTGTACAGCAAGAGGTTAATTGTACTGAGATTTGAATCTCAGGGGTACCGAGTGTGATTTGTCAAAATAGAAGGGGTGCCTCCTGAATTTGGCCACATCACAGCGGAAGTCGGTGTAATTTACCCCAAAAAAATGATAAATTCATAACATAAAGCCAAGCACAAACATCAACTTCAAGAAAATTACCCTGCACCAATGACACTCATACTGCACCAAGATTCCTCAAACAAATTCCATTTGAAATATTAACATGGTACCAAAACATATCCAAATGAAAAATATATAAAATTGTTGTTGGATCAAAAAATGGAAGAAAAATGTGGATAACAAAAGTAAAAGCTAGAAGTTTCCGTAACAGCATGGAGGTTTAAAAGCAATAAGCATAACACCATAAATGAGCTAGTATGTGTCACAATACCTTCAGAACAAGCCCTGCAGGTAGCAAATATTCCTTTGCTTGTATCCTGCAAAGATTAACAAAGAAAAGGAGATTTTAGTTATAATTCAAGATGCATATAAAATTTCTATATCCTAAGTCAACGTTTAGATAGCTCACCAGAATCCAAGTCTTGCACTTCCGTTATTAAGATAATACAACTTAACCGTTACAGCAGATTGATCTTGTCTGACACATCTGGGATGATAATAAATAAAATTATAAATTGCATTGACAACAAAAATTATTGAAAGATACTATTCAAGTCAGTGTCACGAGACCAGAAAAGGCTATGGTTGCGGTTAAAATTTCGAGCTAAAGATTGGTTATTTCCTATATGTATTTCCCGATATTTTCTTTCCTTGCATATGCTTACTTTCCAGCTAGATAGTTGGTTATGGTTTACTTTCCAGCTAGGAAGATTGTTATGGCAGAATCTGCCAGATGTCTAAATGTTAGAATAGGACAAAATAGTTTGTTAGAGGTGGAGTGATCCTCTGTGGCAGCACTCTAGGGTAAGCTATATAAGCCTATACTCTCTTCTGTAAAAGCTATTCAGAAATTCAATCAAAGAATCTGTTACCCTCTCTCTTATTTCTCTCTTTCTCCCTCACGACTCTTCTATAATTCCCTCCCCATTCCTCCTCTCTGTTTAGTTCGCTACCTAGTGTAACACCCCACTTACCCTAGGACATGTTATGTCTTAGGAAATTTGAGTCTTATTTTTTTTTTTCTAAATTACATTATTCTCGAAATTCCCAAGACCTATCTAGTGCTTGACGAAATAATTTATACACTATAGCATTACAATCTTATAAAGCGGAAGTTGAATCGAACCTACTCATAGCATTACATATATAAATAACTAAACATAACACTTATTACAAAGTTGATACATAAGCTTCTGAAGATAAATCAAAACGTACATAATTCTTGAACTATTCATATTACATCATAACATGGCACATTTGCTTGTTTCTTGACGACTCGCGTCACTACACATCTTCAACCTCTGTACCATCACTGCAAGTCCCGATTGGAACGTTGAATATTCCAGGGACAAAAACCCAAATTAGATAATGAATTATCTAAATAATAGTACATAATGCTATATCATGTGTGCATGCAATGTCTTTCATCGTAAGTGTCAACTGCACCCCTCATGCTACCTACCGTTCTTACGGCCATCTCTTTTGAAGCCGGGGTGTCTGGGGGCACCCTTTGATAAGGTAGCAGTGCCAGTTCGTACTCCCTACGGCCTCAATGCGAGTGATCAATGATATCAACGTGTATTTATGCATTTCATAGTCATATCATGTATGCAATCTACGTGATGGGTACATGTTAGAGTATGTCAATATGATGAAAGCATTTTCGAAGATAAACATTTATAACCGTATTAAGCTTGGAACTGTACACTTACAACTAAGTTGCCTCGAAAAGCGTGTCGACCTCGATAATCGTGTCGAGCGGCAAGGATTCCTAAAACATTAAATTTATTTTCAGAATATTAATTTACTATTTTCTCATAATTTCTACAAATTCTCTTTATTTTCTAAGTCTTATTTCTTCAAAATTACAAAATAATTATCTAGACTTTCATATAATCCAATTTCTCTTTACTAATATTCCTTAAATAATATTTCTAGCCTTCTGGAATTTTCTTGGAATTTTCCAAATTAAATTCCTATTTTTTCCTTATTTCCATAATAGCAAAACTATTTAGATAAATAGTTAATTTAGCATTTTCCATAAAAAAAATTCACAAAATAAGACATAAACAAAATTCTAGACTTTTTGGAATTATTTGCAAATTTTCATTTATTTTCTTTTTTTTTTTTTTTTTTTTTATTTTTCTGCCAGGCACGTGCAAGCCACGCGCCTTCTTCCTACTCGCGAGCGCATGGCTACACGCGCCCGTCTGCTTCGTCTTCTCCGACGGCCCTACAAGCCGCCGACGACATTACTGGTCCCAAAGCTTCAAAAGAAGCTCTCCCCCCCCCCCCCCCCCCCTCTTATATTCAACCTCCCGAACACAATAAAAGCCTTAGATTTGCGAAAAACAAAACAAAAATACCTCAAATGTGCAATCGAAGGCGCAGCTCCGGCGACTTGCGCGATTTTCCGGCAAGGCTCGATCCACTGCTTCCTCTACTCCGTTGGCCACCAAATTCACCAGAAAGTTTGCCCACGACTCAAGGACCAAGACCTTACTCTCAAAACTCGCAAATGCTGCCCCAAATGCTCGATCTAAGAAGTAAAAATTTCGGATGAAAGGGACTGCTCGAACGCGGCAATTTATAGCCGAAACTTGCCGTGAGTTGTCCCATCACGAGCACCACGCGTTCGGGAAGCCACTCCGACGGTCATTCCTACATTAAATGCCCCTCCTCTCCCTAGTTTGCTTGTTGCAGGTGCGGCCAAAGCATGGCCGCACGTCTACTCTGATTTTTTCCAGATTTTCTAGATTTTTTTTTTTATATACAGATATACATACATATATACATATATATATGATATACATACATACATACTTACATACGAGTTTATATATAAATATACATACCGTAATACAAAATCCCAATTCCAATTATGATATTTTTACTATATACCTTATATACATATATACATATAACAGTAAGAAAATACATACTATATAATTTCTGGTACATAAGCACTATTTATATAATTTCTGGTTCATAAGCATATTTTAATTATACTATATATACTATGATTTAGACTAAATAAATTACATACAACTTAAAAATAAATTTATACTTGCCCTATTGAAAAACACTTAAAAATTCTAATAATTTCTTTAGGATCTCAAAACACTAAATTTCGATTTATTATTTACAATATCTAAGGGTATTACACCTAGGTTCACACTGAACCAAGGAAGCTGCCGGTTGTCACAGCATTGCCATAACATTTGGTATCAGAGCACGATTCAGGCAAAGAGACTCGATGAGCGTGAGAGATGGCCGAAGGAACACGCATGAAGAACATGGAGTCGCAGCTCTAGCAACTCAGCTCGACAGTGGGAGAATTTCAAGATTGGATAGACTGACTGGAAGTCAGCAATCAACAAAACCATGATGCGATCATGACAGTTGATCGTAAAATGGAAGGAGGACTTAACCGGATGAGGGAAGATATCAACCAAATGCGGGAGGAGATGGGTAATCAACTTCAACAGTTCATGTTGATGTTTACCCGTCAGAATCAAGTGAGGTTGTCTCCCGATTTTCCTCAAAGGGATAGGAATGACCCCATTTTACAAAATGAGATGGTGAATCAAGAAAATGTAACCCATGAGATTGTTATGGAGCAAGGTGATGACACGGAGACCTTGTTAGGAAGGGGACAAGTGGACCGGAATACCCTCCCACCACCAGCATTTCCCATGCCCCGAATGGAGATACCAATGTTTGAAGGGATTAATCCTAGGTGGTGGATTAAAAAGTGTGAGAGGCTATTCGAGTGGTACAATATACCGATGGAAAGAAGGGTTGCTCTAACGGCAACTTACTTTGATGATGGGGTGGACGCGTGGTTTCAAGGTTGGACTCGAGGGCAAGATAACTATACCTAGAAGGAGTTCTCTAAAAGGTTGTGTCAGAGGTTCAGGAAGAGAGCATGTTGGACACCATTGAGGAGTTTAATAAACTAAAACAAGTGGGTGATGTGGGTACCTACTTAAGGAGGTTTGAGGAACTAAGGTCCTTAATGAGTAGCCATGACCCGCACCTAACGGAGGCATACTTTGTCTCTAGCTTCCTCAGTGGTCTGGGAGAAAACTTGAGGCCTATGGTGAAAATGATCAGGCTGAGAACAGTGGAGCAGGCAGCTAAATGCGCCAAGTTACAAGAGATGGTGGTGGAGGCCTTGTTAAAGAAGCAGAGGGTGCAACAACAAAGGACGGGACACTCGGGAAACTGGCAACAAGGAGGGAACAACAAGGGGGTCAACAGGGAGATGGTAAGAGGTAATGTAGGGGGCAGGAATTTTGTCAATTCCAATTTTGGTGGGAGACCCAATGATCCTAAAAGGCAACCTGGAGCCTGTTATAGATGTGGAGATAGGTACTTCCCAGGCCACCAATGCAAGCGCCAGCTCCTGTTATTAGAAGGCCCAGGAGGAGAAGTAGACGAGGAAGAAGAGAGGAGGTGGATGAAACCGATGAAGAGGGAATAGAGGATAGAGATATCCCTCCATGCACTCAAGGGAGTCACTAATAAGAAGATAATTAAGGTTGAAAGGAAGGTTATTAAGAAAGGTAGCTTGTCCATCCTAATTGACAGTGGAAGCACACACAGCTTCCTCAATGATAACACTGCCAAAAAGCTCAAGTGTCAACTCACAGGTACACTACCTTTGAGTGTGACGGTTGCTAACAGGAATCGGGTGGTGAGTAACTCAGCCTACTTGGGGTTCATTTGGGAAATGCAAAAAGAGAAATTCGAGGCAGACCTCAAGTTGCTGCAACTAGGAGGGTGTGATGTAATCTTGGGTGTGGATTGGATGAAAGGGGTGAGCCCCATATGCTTTGACTTCAACAGGATGGAAGTGTCATTCGAAAAGGAGGGCAGAAGGATGACTCTCACTAGTGGAAAGGAAGTTGTTGCATGCAAAACGATCACTGGAAAGAGGCTTAAGAGGGTCATGCAGAGCAAATGGAGTCAGCTTTCACAGTTGTTCTCGATCATAGAAGTGGAAGAACGACGAAGAGGGGAAGGTTATGGAGAGTTGCAACTCTTGGTCAGTCACCCATCAGGTAATTCCGATCAGGTAAGCACACTGCCTCTTATTGATGAATTATTGATGGAATTTAAGGACTTATTCGAAGAACCAAACACCCTACCTCCTAACCGCACCCTAGACCACGCAATTAACCTCAAGGCCAATGCCGAACCTATCAACATGAGAGCCTACCGTTATGCGCCTACCCAAAAGACTGAAATTGAAAAAATGGTGAGGGAAATGTTGAACTAGTCCTTCATCAAACCCAGCCAGAGCCCATTTGCCTCATCGGTCCTCTTGGTAAAGAGAAAAGATGGTTCTTGGCGTTTTTGTGTGGACTATCGTCAACTCAATGCCTTGACCATCAAGGATAAATTCCCCATACCCCTTGTAGAAGACCTAATGGATGAATTACACCAAGCTGGATTCTTTTCAAAACTGGATCTAAGATCGGGCTACCATCAAATCCGGATGAAGCCCGAGGATATACATAAGACTGCCTTCCGAACCCATTATGGCCATTTCGAGTTCTTGGTGATACCATTTGGGCTCACCAATGCTCCACCAACTTTCCAATCTTTAATGAACCAAATATTTGAGCCTTACCTACGAAAATTCATATTTGTTTTCTTCGATGACATCCTAGTTTATAGTCCTACCTTAAACCAACACATAGCTCACTTAAAAATCACCTTTGAGGTCCTGAGGTGCCATCAATTATTCGTCAAAAGGTCTAAGTGTGCATTCGCCCAACCTCAAGTGGAGTACTTGGGACATCTGATTTCAGGAAAGGGGGTTAGTACTGACCCAAAGAAAGTGGAGGCCATGCTAAATTGGCCCAAACCCAATACCTTAAGAGCGCTCCGAGGATTCCTAGGCTTGACAGGATATTATCGCAAGTTTGTGAAGGGTTATGGAGTCATAAGTAAGCCCCTCACCAAGTTGTTGAAGGGTCCTGAGGCCGATGCAGCCCTCGTTAAGTTGAAGGTCGCAATGAGTAGGGTCCCAACCTTGGGATTGCCAGACTTCAGCAAGCCGTTTATGCTTGAAACAGATGCTAGCGGGGTAGGTATTAGGGCAGTACTTATGTAGGATGGTCAGCCCCTCGCGTTCTTCAACCAAGCTCTAAGCCCAAGACACCTGAACCTAAGCATTTACGAGAAGGAGTTTTTAGTTGTTGTCATGGCAGTGGAGAAGTTGAGGCATTATTTGGAGATGGGAAGGTTTGTAATTAAGACTAATCATGAGTCTCTCAAATTTTTGTTACAACAGAAACTACAAACTCAGTTACAAAATAAGGGAATGGTCAAACTAATGGGACTTGACTACTCTATACAATACAAGAAGGGCAAGGAAAATCAGGTGGCAGATGCTCTACCAAGGTGTTACGAAGAAGGGGAAGCCGCTGCCATCACTATGGTTATACCCGAGTGGTGCAGTGAAGTGGTGAGCAGCTATGATGGGGATAAACACATCAGGGAAATTCTAGAGAAGGTAGCAGTGGGGGGTAGTGAAGTGGAAGGATATGTTCTCAAGAATGGATTGTTGAAATACAAGGACCGGATAGTCGTGGGCAATAAGGCTGAGCATAAGAGGAGCATATTGCAGTCGCTACACGAATCTCCCGTGGGGGGACATTCGGGTATCTAAAATACTTATTTGAGGGTTAAGCAACTATTTTATTGGCCTCAACTTAAAAGAACTGTGAAGGAACATATGCTGGGTTGTGACATATGTCGGAAGTGCAAGCATGAAAATGTAGCCTACCCGGGGTTACTGCAACCCTTGTAGATTCCAAAGCAACCGTGGCTGAGTTTGTCCGTGGATTTCATAGAGGGCCTACCAAAATCAGAAGGGAAGGATTGTGTGCTGGTGGTAGTGGATCGACTAACTAAATTCGCACATTTTGCAGGATTATCTCATCCTTACATGATCCAAGAGGTGGCCAGGGTGTTTATGGATCAGGTGGTGGCTTTACACAGGGTCCCTAAGACCATCATTTTAGATAGGGATAAGGTGTTTACAATCCATTTTTGGAAGGAATTGATGAAAAATGTGGGTACCGAACTCAGCCTATCAACAGCATACCACCCACAAACTGACGGCCAGACCGAAAGGGTTAACCAAAGCTTAGAAACCTATCTAAGGTGCATGTGTATGAGATAGCCCAAGAGTTGGCATAGGTGGCTGGCCATGGCGCAGTGGTGGTACAACTCCTGCCACCATGCTTCTACTAAAATGACTTTGTTTGAGGCTGTCTATGGTATAAACCACCACCTCCCTTACCAGCCACCAAAGGG
>NC_068342.1:5134587-5228410 GCF_014633365.1 Diospyros lotus | reverse complement strand
ATGTGCTAGAGTATAACTATTCTATCAATAAATTGGTCTGATATACAGTTGGTTGTTGTGAAAGGAGTGTTACCTGAAGCAAGCTATGTTTTGCTAGATGTGCTTTGCCTTTTATTATTTTCTCCTCTAATCGTACTATTTGTTGTAGATGTCGGTAGTCTAAGCTAGCCTGATCTTTACTGTTATGTGCGACTTATGTTAGTGCATATTATTTCAGCTGCTGTGTATATAAGCAGCAACTCTTTTGTTTTCAAGTATTCTGATAATTCTAATATCAGTATTCAGTTCTCGTACTCTCTCTCTCTTGTTCGCCCTAGTTACAATTTCTTGCTTGTAAATTTTCAGTTGCGTGACCAAGAAACTCTAGCCTTGATACAAACCTGTACATAGTTTTTATTTTCATGTGTTTTCTCTAATTGGGTAGGGGAATTTTGGAAATTTTTAGCTTTGGGGGGTATATTTTGGTGTAAGTTAATTTTGGGCTGTCTTTTTGTAAGATCAAGTATTTTGTTGGGATTCCTAAAGATTAGTGACTTTTAGGGGGAGTTATTTGCAAAATGGGAGTTGGCTTCTCTTGGAAGCTTGAAGAGATAGAGGTTGGCCTCCCTTGGAAGCTTGAGGTCTGGTATAAATAAAGGGTCTCCCAACCACTTTGGGACTTTTTAGCATTTTGAAGACATAAGCCTCTGCAGGGAGTTTCAGCTCCAAACCAGCCAGGGTTTTGAAGATTTGGAGGCTTGGGTTTTGAGGAGTCGACCCTGCAACGCCTACCAATCCCTCCACTGCTGCAATAGGCGCGAGAGGCTAGCAAGAAGCTACTGCTACTCAGCTGTTCTAGGACTGAAGAGGTGTGATCTCAGCTATTTAAGTGTATTATTTGCTGTCTATTGTTTCAACACTACATCCTTGTTGTGTTTGTGCTATTTTTGCTGTCTCTATTTGCATCAAGCCTTAATCCCACTAAATGGGGCTCGGGCCTGCAACATAAATTTTAGCTCTCCTACTATCTTTATCCATGATCATATATTCTTTAAAGTCATTATATCTATATCATGATTTAAGGATTTCCCACCAAGTTTTTTTTGGCCTTCTTCTACCTTTTATTCTACATTTTTTTTTTCATTCTATCTACTCCCCTCACAAGTATGTTTACTAGTCTTATTCTCACATATCCAACTCATCTTAAATCAATCTCCCATAGTTTATCTTCAATAGATCACACTCCAACCTTATTACGTATAATGTCATTTCTAATTATGCCTTTTTTAGTAAGGCCAAATATTCAATGTAACATTCTCATTTTAGTGACTCATGTTTTGCGTGTGTCAGTACTTAACTGCCAAAAATCCCGAAATATATAACAAAAATGATCTTATAGTCATCCAATAGAACTTTTGTTTAGCTTTGAAGGGATGTTATGATCATATAAAATGTTGGATGCACTTCACCGCTTTACCCATATTGTCTTGCTTCTACAGGTAACATGCTTGATAATCTCCCCTTTTCTAAACAATTGATCTGAGATATCTAAACTAATCTTTTCTAAAATTAATGCCCACGTAAAATGTTGTAACAAAATCATAGATCTGGATATACACTTGAAATTAAGAAGAGGGGCCTTATAGAGGTCTTAGACACAAAGAAATCTAAAAAATAACCTAAGATTTTTATGGAAGATACTAATCCAACTCAGAAGTGCTGTGCTCCCCAAGAATGAAGGGATCGTGCAATTAAAATTCCAAGCTTAGTTGAGAACATGCCATAATGAAGAAGAAGCCCAATTTCAAGGTACAATCATTTGGCAAGATTCCAGTATTCAATTTATACACAAGACCACCAAGATATCTTCACTGCTTAGTTTGCATCCAATATGCTAGATCTAGTCAAATCAAAAATAATAGGCCATGTCTAATCTATAACTGCCCCTTGCTCTCTAGGCCTGCAAGTTTATTGTCGCCATAAATATGATTGATTCACTTCTTTTTTGAGTATGACCAAACGTAAGCTTTAAGATCTATTTCTTTTTATTTGTGAAGCTGGGGTGTGATTGCCTAGGATGTAATACCATGTTCCTTCGTTCCATTTGTTGTTCTCTAATTCCCAATATGCCATTCTTTAAAATGACTAGCGGCCTGATTGTTATCTCCATGAGTTCAGTACATTCCATCACAACCATGAAGTAGGCCTGACCGTGGTTCGGTTCAAACCGTAAACTGAACCGGAACTGTTCCTCTAAAAACCAAACAGAAATTGTCTTTTTGGTTTCGATTCAAAAACCATAACTGGAACCAAAGACTTATGGTTCGGTTCTGGTTCCTAAAAATAAAGAACCGAAACCGGATTCTAGTTCAAACCAAAAAAAAAATAGTGAAGATTTATATGAGATTATAACTGAAGGCACAATAACCGGTACTTCCAAAAGTAATTCCGATTAAGGTAAGGGGGTTACAAATTCAAATGGTAAGTGAATTATGTGGGCTTTGATTCCTTTAAACCCCAAAATGATACGTAAATATAAATTAAATTACTTGATTTATATAAATTAAGGTCAAGCCCTTTTCTTTTTTTTTCCTTTTAAAAAATAAAGCATTAGATATATAATATATTGTACCTTCAATTCAAATTGGTTCAAACCGGAACCGGAACCGTTGGGTTGGTTCGGTTTCGGTTCCAGCTTGTATTGGAACAGGAATCGCCAGCTCCAGAACCGTGGTCAGGCCTACCACGAAGGTATGCTAAATCATTTTGTATGGGGATCATGATGAGGGCCTACATAAACAACATTTTTCAGGAACAAACCCAGCTCCTTCTCACCAGTGTAATCCGTGTAAGGAGCAAATCATGAGGGCCAAATTAATATCAATATTATAATTATTACATATCAAATCAGTTCAGCTAAGGAAGACAAATATCATACCAGGTTCAGATAATGGCACCTTCAACGAAAGATTAAAACACTAGATAATAGATAGATATAAAGATATATAGAGTGAGAGATAGAAAGGTGAAACTGCTAACCTTTAGCATTATAGGAAACTGACCAAAATTAAACTTTTCTCTAATAACAGCTCCATCGCCATATTGAAAGCAAACATCAGCTTGGAACTTCCCCGCGTACGTAATTTTAGCTTGTCTACACTGTTGCAATTAAGTGCATTAAAGCATAGTGAGAGACAGAGACAGTGAGACAGTACCCACTCATTCTTATACTGTGAATGGTGAAGCCACGAAGGTTGTTGTTCTGCTACTTACTTCATAGGGAAGCAGAGCTTCATGCATTGTCCGGGAAACACGTTCCTTGTGCGGTGGATACAATTCCGGTTTTCCAAACCACAGTACGAAAATAAAATCAAGGAAGAACATCATAACTCATGAAAATATATATATATGTATGAAACAGAGTACTGAGATAGAAAAGTAAACTTCAGCTTAATTCGGGACGAAATTCAACGAGATGTATCAAACCAATCAAAAGGGAAGGTTGTCATTAGGAAGGATATCTCGAAGCCTGATGCCGGATGACGAGTCCTGGACTTGAATGGGCCTGATCGACATGAGCGTCGTCTCCAGACCGTACTCCACCATGTGATCGAACGATTCTATGTGGTGCCTGAACAACTCTCTTAGAGCCCCGTGTTCGTCCTCCTCACTGGAAGAACCGCGTCCCACCATTTTTCTCTCCCTGTCTTCGCAGTTGCTGCGGCGGCAGCGGCGGGGTGGCGGAAAACAAACACACAGAGAGATATTTCGGCGGGAGAGCGGAGCGTTTAGGGTTTTTCTTTTTCTTTTGGTTGGACGAGGATTCAGGGTTTTAACTTGAGAGAGAGAGAGAGAGAGAGAGAGAGAGACAGGACGACACTGACACGATTACGATTCGAAGCAAATGGAACGGAACGCAATCGGACCCGATTACCGTTCGTGCCTGTATTTATTATTCTTACCGTTCATGCATATATAACGCGATTAGGGTTTTAACTTAGCCTGTTTAATTAATTTTCGTTTATTCTTAGCAAGCGTTTGTTTCCCTGTTTTAGTGTTTCTCATTTCATAGAAGATAATACTATTTGTACAAATAAAATTTTTATAAGAGAATTTATAAGAATTTAAATGACTATTTTACCCTTTCTCAGTGACAGAGTCAATAAAAATTTAGTTCGAACCAATTATAATTTTAATCCTGGTCAAATTATAAAAATTATAATTATCTATAATAATATATATAAAAAAATAAAAAAATCAGCTAGGCCAAAGCCCCAATTGGTCAAAACGTGGCTCTACCATTGACTTTTCTTTTTTTCTTCTCCTCTCTCATCTCTTCTTCCCCCCTCCAACACTACATCTCACAGTCTTCTTCTCGTCGTTGCCTCGCTCGTGCTATATCCTTATCTGACCAACTGTCGCCGCCAACTACATCTTCGCATGGTCATCGTCGCCCACCTCGCATTTGCCCTCACCACCTACCTCGCCCTTACCATCATCATTTGCAGACCATTGCCATCGATTGCATCCTCAATTGGTTTGGGTAGTGGTCGATATAAATTGCTCCAAATTATATCTCAAATATAGCGAATTTCTTGCAAAATATCACCTTTGTAAACAAATATGTAAAAGTGGTTATGTGCAAATAGCACAACTCTTTGATAAATTACACCCATTATCATTGATATTTAAAAAATAACGAATACATTCTTTAATGTTATAATTATAGTTATATTATTATTTTATCATTATTACATTTATTAATACTACAAAAAGAATTTTCACATTTTCCCATTCCTTTTGTTTTTTGATATATCTGGCAATCACAAATAACTCTTAAATTATAGATTATAAAATATAAGCTTAATTCAAAAAACAATTATAAATATAACACAATATGAAATTAGGATAATTCTTCCCATATTTATATCGCCTTTAAAGTGCGTGTGATGTTATCTTGTCAATTAAAATTAAATAATGTTATTTATGAAAATTTCATTCATAATAATTTAACATTGATGTGGTTGGTAAATATGATAAAGTACGATTGAAATCAATGTTTGAAAAGTAGTAGCATTAATATGATTGATATTTTAAATATTTTCTTGAATTTGTTTTCAAAAAGTTTAAAAAATACCATTTTGACTTATAATACAAATTGTATGCATAACAAATATTTATTTTTATTTTAAAATTACAATATATTTTTACCCAAAAAAAGAAAATTATAAATATTTCTTAGACCAAAAATAAAAAATATTTTATAACACTAAACAAATTATAAAATATATGTGTTTCTATTGATTTATATAAATCAAAAATATTGATTTATATTTGTAATAATATTGATTTATAATATTATTACAAACATTATAGGTAAGAATTTTATTACTAAATATAAGATTGTTATGTTTAGTAGGAAGAAGAAAAGTTTACATTTTTTATTTTAATCAAATTAACTTTTTTTAAAGTCTTTTTGGGGATGAAGTTAGCATTTAATGGCAAAACGTCTCAAAAACTATAGTTTTAGAAACTTTAGGGGTGAATTTGATAAAACAAAAAACTCAAGAGCTAAACTTACAAAATTCAAATACTTAAAAAGATGCCAATTTGACATTTTTACATTTGATATGCATGGAAATTATAAATTAAAATTCTTTGTGTTTGGAATGTTTTACACTTAAAAAGTACCCTTATGACCAAAATTAAAATTTTATGTGAATAATATCCATTTAGTTGTTAATATTAATAATCTAAAATAACACATTACGTGTCACATATAAAACATATTATGTACAAAAATAAGAGAACATATTTATATTTTTAATGAAATTATTATTGAGTTTTTATAAGTAAAAAATGACAATTTTATTCAAAAAATTTGCATCAAATTTTTCATTCTCAATATATAGAAACAATTGCTCATATTACAAATATTTTTTGTTATAATACCTCTTATATTGATTTCAATACTCTATTTAAATTTGTAATATTTACGTTAAGTATTAGAGTGTTTGAATAGAAATTGTCATATATTTTATAATTATTTTATTTCTTACTAAGTTTAAATAATTTTATGATGATATTTTTAATTAATAAATTTATTATTGTGTTTAAACAACAACAAAGATAATGAATTACTTTTCTTATATGGTTATAGTTTAAAGTAATTCATCCGGTCTTATCTTAATATACATTATAAATTATTACATCAAAAACTATTTTTTTTATTTTATTCAACGAAGTTAATTTATTCACTAAATTCTAATGAAAATACCAAAAAATAAAAAAATATTTACATTGAGTTTGCACTCAATCTTTAAAATACGCTTTATATATATTGTTTAAAAAAATAAAAAATATATATATTAACGATATATAAACTCATGAGCTTTAAATAATAATTGAAATTTAAAATAATTTTGTCAACATACCAAATTTATTTTGTTTAAAAAAAATTTTAAAATAAAATTTAGATTGTTACCGTCAAACCTTATTCAATAAACTTTGATTTAAAAATTGTAACTTTAAATTTACTACATTAACAATATTTAAACTCATGACTTTTAAAGAATAACTAATTTTGACAATAATTTTACTAATATACTAAAATTTATTTTATTTAAAATTTTACATAAAAAATAAAATTTAGATAATTACTATTCAATAATTCTTCATTTAATTTTTATTTTTTTTTACATTTTTACACACCTATAGGGCATAGACCACTCTTCTGTATTCATTAATAATAAGCTTAATATATATATATATTGTCTCTCAAAATATGTATATATATATATAATTTTATTTAAGATGTTTAGTTTCTAATATACAAAACCTCAAAATTTAGTATCTCAATCATTACAAAATATTATTTTAATTTCTTTTCGTGATAAAATGTTAGCACGTGCATGAACACGCCCATTTTTGCGAGTGAATGTCGTGTCAGCAAGATATATTATATTAGAGTTAAT
Organism: Diospyros lotus; assembly: GCF_014633365.1. NCBI lineage: Eukaryota > Viridiplantae > Streptophyta > Magnoliopsida > Ericales > Ebenaceae > Diospyros > Diospyros lotus. Next base: position 5,221,457 of record NC_068342.1, on the reverse strand, counting down.
ACATAAATATGACATTTGATACCTTAATAATTAAAAAATTGATATTAATTTGGTTTTTGGTATAAAAATGATTAAATTTGATAAGTGTTGTCCAAATAAATATCCAAGAATGTGGTGAATTAGGTATTTTCAAAAATATTTAGCTCTTGTTCTTTGTTAAAAAAAAATAAATTATGCTATCTTTTAGCTTGAGATTGCAATAAATATGAATATAAACAAATAAGCATACAATCACAATACATAATAAAATTTATAGAGGTTTAGCTTTTAAAGAGCTTAATTATCTCTCTCAAAACTAAACTTGAAGTTCTATTAGGAAAATGATAACTTTAACTTTTAAATGCAGCTAAGACTAATAGAAAATTTTGTTGGAACGGGAGGTGCTATGGCACACACCAAGAGGGGGGTGAATTGGTATAATTTAAAAATCTTGATAGAACTTGAAATTTTTTTGACCCAATTGAGGTTTTAGTGATTTAAAATATAGAACATATGAAATGACAAATGTAAAGCAAGAAAAATAAATGACACAAAGGATTTATAGTGGTTCGGTTTAAACAAGCCTAATCCACTACTTTAGCTCTCACTAAGGATTTTAAATCATTTCACTAAAATATTCTACTTACACAAGTAGACCATCTAGCTACACAAGTTAGGAAATACAAGAAGAGTACAATTTGAGAGAATCTAAGAGATGAATCTCTTAGTTACAATGTCTCTAAAAAATGATACAAGGCTTGAATGAAATAATACAAGTTAAAATCAAAGCCTTGAAGAGAGAAAATTAAAGCACAGTTAATATAAATACAAATGTGTGTACAATGTAAGCTCAAATAATTTCCTTTATTTCCATTAGCCATATCTTGATCATCCATGACTTCTATTTATAAGCTTCCCAAAAGATTAAGATAAATATAGTCGTTTGTGACCGTTGGAGATTGAAAAACTAGCTGTTATAACTTTATGCAAAAGATACAGTCGACAAAAGAAAATGCATAGTTGACTATTTTTACAAGTAAAGCTGAGCATAGTCGACTGACAGAAAATGTTAGTCGACTATTGCTAACACAAAAATTCTATAGTCGACAGATACATATGCATAGTCGACAGATGTGAAAATATGAAGAGCATTTTAAATTTTAAGAACAAAAATAGTCGACAGATGTCTTAAATAGTCGACAGACCAAACTAGTATAGTTGACTATCCTTATAACATAGTCGACTATCCTTATAACATAGTCGACTATTTTCAGGCATAATCATAGCATTAAATCACATAGTTGACTATTCATTTTGAAAAAATGAAAACTAAACAAATCCTCATTTTGATTATTTTGAAAGTAAGTTGAGATTATTAAAAACATATTTATTTTGAATCTAAATACACTCGACCACACTTTAACATTTATCCTATATAAATTTTCATAACTTTGCTCAAGGAGATTTAAAGATTGATTTTCTCATTCCTATTGATTAAAAAAACTTTGTCCATATATATTTACTTACTCATAAAGATTTAGAGATTGATTTTCATATAATCATTATCAAAACCACTATTTTATCATCAAAGAGTAAAATATCAAATTCCTCATCTAAACAAGAATAAACACTAGGTTACCACTAGCACATACAATTCCCTTACGTACAAGTGAGTGAATAACAAACTTACAACTAAGAGCTTCAATCAAACAAGTAATCAACAATAATAACAGGTAGTTCATCAACACTTGAACTCTCTCAATTATTTGAATGTTCTCCAAGTTTGTTTCAGCATGTATATCTTTCTTTTTCTTCATTTCCTCTATTTAAGTTGGGAACTTCAACTTTAAGTGATTGTTGCAAAGAGGATGCCTTCAGCTTTTCCAGCAAAATGACACCGAAAATAATCAACATTAGTTAGGATCTCAACTTATAATAAAATCACACAAATTATTTGAGCAATAAGAGAAAAATCATTTGCACAAAAGTAATTATGAAAAAGTTGGGGACAATCTGAAGTCAAGATTAGCCTATGCTTTTTTGAGACAAGAGATATGTAAAAGTTAGAGAAAATCAACAACCTGGAAAAATAGTTTTAAAAAGTACGTATTTCTTAAAAAAAAAAAAACATTTATGCATGTGTAAATAAAGTCAACAGAGATGTACAAGGATCACTTAAGACATTAATAGGTATTCCTTGACATGCAACCAGAGATATGAATAGAAAAATAGGGATACTGCCATGTTCGTTGGACTTCGATTGACTGAAGCAACATCTTCAGTCGATCGAAAATGTCCAGTAAACTTTATTTTCCAATCGACCTAAGTTATTTAATAATGCTTATGGACATGAGTTCGGTCGACGTATCATACTGAAGATGAAATCCAATTTTTTTAATTGAATTCGATCGATTAAAGATTTATTTTCGATCGAACGAAGTTACACATGATAAATCACAAGTTTTCTATCACGCTTTGGTCGACTAGCACATAACTTCAGTCGAAGTTAGTCGAACACGAGAAAAATGTGTAACTCTTTTTGAGAGTGAATTTTATAGGCATATAAATTATTTTTATAATTTATGAAAAAATAAAATTTGTAAGCATCAAAATCAATTTATTTTAACATCTTGAGTATAACAATAAGAAAATATATATAAATTTCATAATGAAAAAAACCTTAAAATTTCATAAAAATGACCTACAAATATTCAAAAAAGACATAAAAATAATAAAAATATAAATTCATAAAAGACATACAAAATTTATAAAATACCTAAAAGTATTCAAAAAAATTTGATGGGGTTTATTTTGTCATTTATTGTATATGACCTCATTTGATAGTTTGTAAACAAAATTTATGAATTCAATAAAGTATTCGTTGTTTTTTAATTAAATTATTGTTATCACAGTTTCCATTAGGTTTTTTTTTTATATAAAATTTGTTTTTTTTTAATATTTGGAGTCTTTTTTTATGAAACTTTTAGGTTTTTAAGGAAATTTACGTATTTTTTTAATATTTGTAGGTTTTTAAATTAAATGTTAGGTATTTTTAATTAGGCATCTTTAAATATTTATAGTTTTTTTAATAAATTTTTTATGATATTTCATATATTTTTTTGTATTAGGGACCAAATATCAAAAATTTTAATTATTAAGAAATCAAATATTATATTTATTTATTAAACTTAATATGATATCATATATCTTATCAACGTAGCACTCTACATAACATACATTATAGTTCCGTTTATTCTCAGTCACAATAAATATGTAAAATAATAATTTTTAATAATTAAAATATTAAATCTTGGCACTTTATATATCAATAACTAAAATTTATATTTTTTAATAATTAAAAAACACTATATATATAATAAGTCTTAATAATACCCAATGAACAATACAAAGTCAGAAGAAATTAAGAGCATGTTATTTACATTAAATAGGTGGAGATACGTGTATTGATGTGTGATTCATGAAACACGTGGATGTGGGTCAAATCATTACATGTTGTATAAATTTGCATAATATTACAAGTGAAATTCAAATACTTTCCAAGTTCAAAAGCTTATAAAATATCCTTAAATTTGTATCTTTAAATATTATAATTGTGAAAGATATTTTTCACAGCTAAACAATAAAAAAATTTAAGTGAATTAAATATAAGTGACTCATAAGAAAATAATATTAGACATACATTAGGTTGTATGAACATAAAAATTATATATATAGATAGAAATAACTAAAGAGCATACTATTTCATAAGAAAATATTATTTATAAATTGATTGGAGATTGCATCCCATTATATTAACGTGCTAATCATATCCATAAAACAACATTAGAACATACATTAGGTTCAGATGTACTGAATTATTGCCAAATGTATTATATGATGGAAACAAATATATATGAGCTTCCATACACTTAATATACTGTGTCCAATTTATGTTGCCGATTATATATATGTATATTTCTTTTGTATATATATTATATATATGGAAATTGGAACATAAATATCCACATGCATGAAGGAGCAATCAAAGTACATTAACTGTACATGAGAAGTGAATCAATGAGAGATAATCTCCCCATTGAATTGGTTCATTGGCAGGGAATCAAATTCAAACTCTTGACATGATTACGAGGCTCAAAGATGGTAATGCCCGAGTATATTTGGAATTTTTGCATGGGAATTGCAGCTCATCTGTTATCTCCTTCTCTGATTAATTTGCTTTTATAACGCCATTGCAATGATTGCAGAGCAAGCAACCATTCCATATATTTGATGAATCAATCTTTATTTAAGGACCATACGCTTAGATTGCTCTTCGTTCTGCACCAGATCGGCCGAGCAATTATATATTCGTTCTTTAAGCTCTGATAATTGTTCGTTCGTTTGTGTTTCTTTTTGTTCTTCGTCATGGATGCAGCGGACCAGAGTCCGTCGGAGGCTTCCAGCATCTCGGCGGCGTCGGAGGGAGACGAGAAGAAAAAGGCGAAGATGACCGTTTCCGATGAGACGCCGGAGCCGGCTGAGAAGCCGGCGGCAGACGCCGGACCGCGGGTTCTGCTGGATCTGAAACTCTCGAACGATCAGGATCGCGACAGCGGCCTACCTTCGCGGCTGGAACTCAATCTTTTCAGGCCGGAGAACGAAGGAAGGGAGTCGGGAAAGCGACCAGAGCCGGCGGCTAGGGTTTTTATCTGCAACTACTGCAAGAGAGAGTTCTCCACTTCGCAGGCGCTCGGCGGCCACCAGAATGCGCACAAAGAAGAGCGCGCTCTCGCGAAGCGCCGCCACGGGATCGACGTCGGAGCTCTGCAGCCGTTTGTACCTCTGCCGCCTTATTCCTATTATTCATATTCCGGTTATCCCCCTCTCTACGGCTCTTCTTTCAGCCGATCGCCTCTCGGAGTGAGAATGGATTCCATGATTCATAAGCCGCACTATCCATGGACGCCATCGGTTTCCGCCGCCGGCCGATACCGGTTTAGGCACGATGGTTGGACTTCACCCTATCAGCCACGGCCATCGTCTTCCAAGTTTCAAGGAAACGGCGGCGACGGTGGCAGCGGAGGAGGTGGTTCTTCTGCAGAGGCGGCAAACAAGATATCGGATGATGGCGCCGGTCTAGATTTGAATCTGAAACTTTGAACGTTACTGTTGGCTAGCAAGATAAGATTTAGGTTTTATAGATGCATAGGTTTTCATTATAGTCATTTTCAAGTTTGTTTTCATTATACATGGTTAGTAAACTTCATGTTTGTTTGATGATTTGTCGTAAATTTTAATTTTAGTTAGGAATACCAACATGAAAACGAAAAATGAATATGACCAAAAAAAAAAAAATAGTATTTAAAAAAAATATAAAATTTAAATAAAAAGATAGAGAAATGTGTAAATAAAAAAATTATATTTTTATAAATATAAAAAAATAATTATTTAATTTAAAAATAAACATGAATTTTATAATACATTCAAATAAATTTAAAAAAATAAATCTTTTGACTTAGAGAGTGAAACTAGTGAGAGATGGAATTTTTTTCTTTTTCTATCCTCTAGCTAGATGAAAAAATATTTTCAAATTAAAAAGTATTTCTAATGTTTTCTTAATATTATAAAATATCCTTAAAATATTTTTAAAATTACGGATCCAAAAAGTTTTTTTTGACATTTTTAATATTTCAAAAACTAATGAGAGATTGAACCTTTTCCATCTTTATTTTTTTGTGGACGAAATTACGTTTTCAAGTAGAAATATTTTTTTAATATTTATAAAATAATCTCAAAATATTTTTAAAATTATAAAAAAGGTTCAAATTATTTTAATATTTTAAAAACAAAAACATTTCAAAAAGAGTGAGACGCATCACGTGACATTTCCATGTATTATAACTTTTTAGTCATTTTTCTTGTATGACCATCACATTAAATGATTTTTATTCCAAATAACATGATCCATTGTAAAATATAATTCAGTTTATTAATAAAAAAGATTATCCATAAATTAGTTATTATTAAAAGTTATAAATTCAAATCAGGCTAATTATCAAAATTTGATAAGAGACGTAATTTAATTTTCACTTATATAATAAAAAATAAAAAAGTGTATAAACAAACATTTTATACAAAAAAAAGAGACTCAAAATATAATTAATCTTATGATCTATATTATGAAAAATGATTGCTATATTATTGTGATAGTATAAAAGTAAATAACCGTTTTAGGCTCTGTTTAACATTTAAAAACAAGGGGGAGTTGATATTACCCACTTACTATAAAGTTCTGTTAACATTTTAGACGTCCAAAAGGGCTCCGGAGGTGTCGAGGGAGGGGGCTAATTGTTGCTCAACTATTAATTAACATGGATTTATTTTACAAAACATGATTGAGTTCACGAATATATATAGATATTAAATCTTTATATGTTAATCAAGTTACACGTGTCACGTATACCATGATTTTTAATTTTATATTAAGGTAACATGTGCAATAATACCCAAATAAAAGTGTATGTAATAATTAGCTGTACACTGATTTATAATTGACAAAATAGAATTTTGTTGCAAATGATCAAAACTCAAAACTAGAGGGGCCCAAGTGCCATTTACCCGATCTGAAACTGACAACTGAAACATTAAACTTGAAGACAAAATAAAAGATAATGATCATCCTGTAACATCCCGTTCGAGCGATAAGAAGATCCGAAATAATTTATCTTGATGGACCTACACGAACTTCCCAGGAGAGTCACCTATCCCTCGATTACCCCAGGTCAAACACACTTAACTTGAAAATTCTTTGCCAACATTCAGCCCAAAAAGTATCCAGCTGGTGTTGTTTCCTCTCTTACACTATCCTCGATATATACTAACTTCTCTAAACTTTTGGGTATTACATATTATAGCAATTCCTCTGATCTTAGGTCACATCTAACAAGATTATGGCAACGAGGAACCACATAAAAACCATCCCATCCATGAACTTCCTCGAAACAAGCGCAGGCACACACACAAGGATCAGAGGAATTGCATGTATCAACAGAAAGGAGAAACAAAAAGAAGCCATAACAGAGGCCAGAACCAGAATCCCCAAATAAACCATCTCAAGTTATAGGCTTATAGCAGTCTACGATGTAATCATAACAAGGGTCAACCCAAAACTAATCACGCACAAACCTCCATTAACATGTCACACACAGGCACACATGGATTAATATGCCATCCAGTATATCTCGGTTACTAGGGACGAGAAAGTAAAAACATCAATGTTTGATGGTTTAGGGAGCCAACTAAGAAAGTATGCAACTTCCCGAGTTAATTATGTTCTGGCTTCATCTGATTCAAACGGAAGGTACCTTCATTGTTCTTGTGTACTTCAACCTTGAACTTCTCCTCTTTCTCTCCCCTCTTCAGTTTGAGAAGCATATCAATCTTTAGATTCTCGTCTGTGACCTGTTATTATGACCACAACATATATATAAGTGAATCTGTCTACTTTGCATATTATTAGAGTGCATATCATCGCCAGTAACAAGGTGGGTGTGTGAGAAAAAACTACACTGCATTTTCTTTGTTATTTTTAAGTCATTTTTAATTTTTAATTTTTTAAAATAATAAAAATACGTTCTCTTTACTGTTATTAAAAATATATTTTTGAAAAAACAAAACATAATAAAGAAAACTCAAAATAACAAAAGTTATTTTTGAGTGTTTTCTTCCAAAACAAACTCTAAAATCAAAACATATTTATTTATTTATTCATATTTTATTATTGTAATGGAAAAAAATATTATAAAATTCATTAACTTTTAAATGTATATATTTTTTTAATAATATATTAACATTAAATAATTTTAATTTAATGAATAATTAAATTTATTGAACAAAATGTTATTAAAAAATTATTTTCAAAATTTGAGAATACGTTTTCTAATTTTCTATTTTGAGGAATGATTTTTTAAAATGACAAAGACAACGTGTTTTCAATTTTCAAAAAACAGATTATTAAAACAAAAAATTAAAAATGAATTCAAAACTCAAAACTGAAAAATGAAAAAGAGAACGCTAGTATTTTATGTATTGCATTTTCAATAACACAAATCCAGGTTTTAACTTCCATCCCAAAATAAATAACGTAGAGATACTGACCTCAGCTTGTGAGTGGCTTATCTCTTGGAGTTCGTAAGGCAACAATGAATTGGACCTTTGTTGGATGGTATTCACAGCATGACGTGCAGCATCCTGCACTAAAGGATCATGTGCTGGGACTGCCCGCCATCCTTGGGGATGCCCTTCTGATTTTCAGCAACACCAGCACCACAGAAGGAAATGCTCAGACCTTGTTTAGTTTATAATAGTATAAAGAAAATGATGGCAGTGCATATTGCCAAGGATCTGAACAACCAAACTCATTGTGAATTTTGAAAAACAATGATACGATATGCCTTTGAAATCTCTACAAGTGGTTTCTGAAATGGGAACATTGACTTCCCGGCACATTTATTCATAGTTGAGCCAAAAGCTACAACCTTCATCTGCCAGGCAAAAACACCAGCTTGAATAAATGGTGGGCAATTTCCCAGAAGGGTCAAATCATAAAAGGACAATAGAAGCACTCAACACGTTAAAAATGCTTCTACTCTTGTTTCTCAACAAGACAAACAGATAACATAGTTCAGCAATTGAAGTCAAGTAATGCATGTGTCGTGTAAACAATACTAATCAATCAAATGAAATCTGCGTCAAATCACAAGCTTACGAAGCCCCACCTACCTTTCTTAACACCAAGATCTGAAGGGGTAAATGTAGGAGCATCACCAATATGATTGAATTCTTGCAATTCTTTGGAGTTCAGCCATGGCTTCACCCAAACCTTCGCCTCATAGAGTTTCTTCTTACCAGCATCAATGGCCTCAATAGTTAGATGGTGCAAGGTACCAGAAACTACCTGATGACGTGACTTCACCACCCGCACAAATTCTAGGAGTGCATTCTTTAAAAAATATTTAGAGTCATTAATAAAGACAAATAAAAGAAAACAATCAGCGTATATAAGTTTGGATAATAAAATCCTTTTTAGTTTACTAGGACACTTGGCACAAAATAGAATAACGTAATGAGTAAAACTAAGAATCATGTAAGCAACAGGCAAGTACGTCTAAGACGCGGATTGATGCTTAGATGGAAATCAAAATTCCTTTTTGAGTCCACAATATTTATTTCTAGTTCCTTCACAGATTACAGACTAAGATGGTATTCAAATTCCTTTGAGCCCATATTAGCAATGAAAAAGTATGTGTACGGCACAGATAAATGCTAAGATGTAAACAGAAGTGCCCCAAACCCCACATTGGATGTTGGCAGGAAATCCCAGAAGAACTGGCCGGTCTGGAAATAGTGTGCAGTGTATGAAGGGTTGATTAAGCCCTTTTCCAAAATACCAAATTAATCTGCACATATCATCAGACTAATATTTCTATTGGTTTTCCTTATAATTCACTCTCCACACTACGAAAACAGCATCGCACACCTCTTCCAGCAGGAACGAAGTCTATCACAGTTTCATCACAAATAAGGGAAAAACAGGGACCGCAAATAGAAAGAACCTCTCTGTTGTAAATTGACAAACGGCCACCTCTTTTTCAATACGCAAGAATTATACTCTACTTCAGTCACCAAGAACTATACAAAGTTCCCTAATATATGAAAAATTAATGTAGAAAATAAAAAAGGCGAAATCGGCATGCTCAACATTACAAATACAGGAATCCCCTTTCCCGGTGGAACAAAGCCCATCGGTTTCTTCACGCATAAAACGAAGAATAAGATGAAGAAGAATAGAAGGAACCTCTTTGTTATTATGCTGTTCGACAGCGAATCGGGCGAGGCCGTCGACCTCGTCGCTGTTGTGGCCGGACGATTGAGATTCATGCAGTCCACCAAGAGATGCCATCTTCGGCGTCGTACAAGAAGCTAGATCCCCCTCTTCACCGATACAAAACCCTTTCTCCTCACTGTTTGCAAATCCGAAGGAAGCAATCGCTATTAGTACAACAACAATGGCAGCGGCGTGGCACCAAGAGATTGACGAATTTGACACGAATCGTCGCTTTGCTCTCATCCTAATCCGAAACCATGCTCTCGGTACAAATTGGCGTACATTTTGGTACCGTATTTATGGAGATTCGGTTGCTAACTTCACCGCCCAGCCAGGCCGCCTGGGGAAGGACGCTCACTCAGCGAGGAGACGACTAGCTTAGCCGAGTCAGGGCTCACGCACAAAGTGATGTGTTTGCACAGAGACCAGCGTTCTTTCTACGTTAGTTACATCATGTTCCTTCCTGTGGGCATCCCCTCGAAAATGTGACACGTGACGTTCCTTCCTGTGGGCATCCCCTCGAAAATGTGACACGTGACGTTCCTTCCTGTGGGCTGACACGACGACATCCACGTGTCACAATGCCCGGCAACATGCAATGGCCGGACCCTTACAAAGTTGAAATTCCGAGTCCAGCGAGCAGAGGAGAATTCCTCAACTGCTGTGCTGTCTGCTGGCGCTGTCACAGGTTATTACGTTTAATATCAAATTATTTCATTCTTGTAAAAAGGTAAATGGGCTACAAAACTATGAGCATAAATGGGCCGTGCAGCATGGGCCTGGCCCAACCCCAATTCTTGAGACATGCCTACTTTTAACTCCCATCTTTAAAATTACATTGAATTTCCTTAATTTTCCATATCCCTGTAATAATTAGTTAGGCTCACGCATTGGACTTACTCAATGTATTGATTCGGGCCGGGCATCACCCAACCGGGCTTATATTTTGAGTTGATAAAATTAAATAATATACATATATAATATATCCTTAATATACATAGTATTACTGTGGGATTGATCATAACAAAATTTTTATATATCATTTAGTCTTTAGAATAGTTGTCACGCAAAAGAATTTCATAAGTTCAAACAATTTTTAAATTGCACCCATTTAATAAGTAGTTTTGGATTAGGGTTTAGAATACATAATAATAATCTTAATCTTACCAAAAAGTCATAGTTCAATGAATACAAATACTTTTACTGCATTAAAAAGACAACGAGAATGTATTATTGACTGCTTTTGCTCGAATGATTTAGAGAATATTGTATCACTATCTATCTATCTATCTATTGTTAAAAATAATAATTATTTGTGATCAACGATTAAAGAGTGTCTCCTGCCCTGCATGTATGTACCATATGTATAATTCCGATGAATTTTGTTATAAATCCGACGGACAGAGAGGAGAGATAATCAGATGATCGCAATCTATAGAAAAATGTCTGGAGAGAAGTAAATAATTTTGGAATAATGAAAGCAGTTAATGTTGTTTTAATTATGAAAGAGGGCGAAGGGAGGAGAGGACAACGTCCTGGAGAGAGCTATCAACTTGCATGGCAGCTTTGAATTCGTCGAACGTTACTTTTCCGTCGCTGTTGATGTCCATCCGATCGAATATCTCGTCCAGTTTTCCCGGCTCGGTTATGTCGACTGCCATGCAGTCTTCCGGCAGCGCCTGCGCGCCCAATGCCAATGCTCATTCACATTTTTCAATTATATATATTCAGTATTCTTAAACCTTGACTATGTATTAACGTCTAGATGAGGTACCCATATATATATATCATATATATTATGACTTACCCGAAGCATGGATGCAACTTCTTCCTTGCTGATGCATCCAGACCGGTCTGTATCGTACATCTGATATATATATATATATATATCACAAACAAGCACGATGGATGCTTTTAAACTTGATTGTAGGAAGATAAAGATGAGAACTTGCACCAAATTCAAATTGTGGATTCAGAGGAAACTAACCTGAAAGCAGAGGCGGAGAGCGTCGTCTCCCTGCGAATTCTTGAGGCTGGAGAACCCACAGATGATTTCCCGCATGTCCACCGTGCCGTCCCGGTTGTCGTCGAACAGGTCGAAGATTCGAGGCGCCAATGGCACCAGCGACGACAGCTGCATCGCCCTCAGCACCTGTTCGAACTCCGGCAGCGTCGCATTATCCCCCTTCGCGCATCTGCACTTTTCCAATCCCAAATCCAAACCCCAGATTAAACCATTTCCGGAGTCCATGAAGGTTCTGTGCAAGCACGATCGATCGGGTTTGATTAATTAGAATTAGAACTCACATTTTCCTAAAATGGAGTCTCAGATTCTCCAGCTCCTCGGGCTTGAGGTCGTAGGAGCCGACCAGGCTCTTGAGCTTCTTCGTTCTCAGCAAAATGCTGGCGCTCAAGATGCTGGCCATGGCGGCGGCCCGGAGCTTGCGCCTGGCGTTGAAGCTCTGAAGCCGCGAGACGATCTCCGCATCGAGCTGGTCTTCCTTGGCGGAGTGTCCTATCACCCATGGATGATGCAGAATCTGTTCAGAAACATACACATATAATTAATGGAATCGCTTGCGCATGGATAAGAAGAAGAATCTGAAAAGGCTCGGGTTTAATTAATTAATCAATGAAGCTGTTGCCGTCGATGTATATATGTAAACCTCTTGGGCACTGGGCCTTCTGTGAGGATCGACGGCGAGGAGACTGTAAATCAGATGCTTTGCTGAAGAAGAGATCTTCTTCCACGTCTTCTCGTAGAAGCTGAACTCACCCTGCAAGATTAAATGAAGAATCAGACCATGGAAACTGGTCTGGCTGCCAACAAGATTGGTCATCGCAAGTGTCTGTGAGTTGGTTTGGTTAGCTTACAGCCATTATCATTTGCTGCTTCTGCCGATTGGACTGAGCCATGAAAGGTGGGTACCTGAGAAATAATAATTTGAAATTTGCATGTAGAATTATCTGATTTGTATTTGGAAAACTAACCCATCAAAGTACCAGCAACCAATTATTTGGAAGAACTTTTAGCATTAAGTATATATGCAATTAAGAATATGGTTTTCCAAATTAAGAAAGAAGTGGGAAGATGCATATACATATATATGTATACCCGGAGAGGAGGATGTACAAGATGACACCCAAAGACCACATATCACTCTTGGCCGATATTCTTCCCTGAGAAAGCGCCTCCGGCGAGACATAATCAATGGAACCAAATAATCCGACTACTGGATCCGTGAACTCCTCCACCGAACTCAGCCCGAAGTCCATTATCTTCAGCGGAGAGTCCTCACTCTCATTCAAAAACAAGCAATTTTCCGGCTTCAAGTCTCTGTGAACAATGTTAGCCCGGTGGAGCGCCTCCAACCCGCTCGCAATCTGCCTCACCACTGCCGCCGCCCCGACCTCTGTGTACCTTGTAGGGGAAACATGGCTCTCTCTTTCAAAACACACACACACACACACACACACACACACACAAGAGAGCATATATACATGTGGTAGCTAGCTAGATTGGGTATTTTATTCATAATTAACATCATTTTTCAACAGACAAATTATTGTATCAGTAATCTCAGAATACTCTTAACATACCTCTCCTGAGCCACGATCCGGTCAAACAGCTCGCCCCCGGAACAAAGCTCGAGGATGAGATGAACGCCGGTCGGGTCCTCGCAGACGTCGTAGAGATGGATGACGTTGGGGTGGGGAGACACATCTTCCACTATCTTCCTCATCACCAGAATCTCATTCGTCAACAAGGCGTCGGAAACTGAAACCTGTTTCTTCCACGCCGGAAAACCCGAAGAAGAAGCCGTCGCAACTCGATTGTTCCTGCCTGCAGGCGGCGTGATCGGCGATCCCAGCCGCCGGAGGGTCTTGATGGCGACATGGGTTTGGGCAGTTGATGATGATTCAGATTTCGATCTTGTTATCCCTCGTCTTACGACGGAGAATCCTCCTCTTCCCAGCACGTCAGAAACCTCGTACTCGTCGCAGAGTCTCCTCGACCTCGTTTCTTGTCCCATGAAAGCAGTAACCAAAGCTTCTTCGGCCCTGAAAACTACGTAAGGCGATGAAGGAGATCGAATTGGGAGCCGAAAGAGAATCAGACGATCGAGAGATGGAGAGTGGGTGGGTGGGTGAAGGGTTGAGATTTTTTATTTTCTTCTTCATATATAATTATTCAACACTGGTTATAATAAACATAATTAATGAATGTTGAATTAGGGTTTGATGTCATTATCTATCTGGGAATTAGTTATTAATCTTGAAACCGCCGATGAAACAGTGGCCGGGCAATGACAAGAGGGATGAATATATATATATATATATAATTGAAATGATGATTATTTGTATATATATATGATGAATTAACGGCTAGTTCTTGCCCCATTCTATAAACGATGAGATTAATCTGCTAGCTGGAAGGGAATAATAATAATAAATTATAATTTAAGGGATGGAATATGATCAGGTAGCTAGGTAGCTAGCTTTGGAAGGAAGAAAGGAATAAAGCATATGCAGACTGCAGTATGAGCTGAAGAAGAAGAGACAAAACGCCGAGTCAACCCGGTTGCGTTGTTGAATGATTAATGCTTCTCATCTCACACTTTCTATCTGCCTCTACCTCTCTCATCTTACTTCTTCTTCTTCTTCTTTCGATCGTACGTGAAAATTCAGTAGCCATAAATTCACCTTACCATTTTTTAACTTAATTTGACTATTTGATTAAGATATAAATTATGAATTTTAATTACTCTAATTAATTCCTAAACCTCAATTTCTAACGAGTTTTAAGTGAATTGATTGTATTTCTTTTAAATTTTGAGTTTTCGGTTCGAAACTAAGTGAATTTTTAATTTTTTGTCAAATCAATCTCTAAAATTTTTTTTAAAAAAAGCCAAGATTGATTAGTAAAAAAAATAAAAGTTTAATTGATATATAGTTAGATCCAAAGCTCAAAGTTCATGAAGTGTTGAAGTCAAATATTCAAAGTTTAGGAATATATGATTAACTTATCTAATGTCGTTAGAAAGAAAAGAACCGTCGTGACTAATTTTTAAAAAAATTAGTAATTGAATCAATTTTAAAACGTAACAAGTGTCCAACTTGAACAGACAAAATTTAAAAAATGTATAATCAATTTACCTAATATATATAATTTTTTTATTTTAATAGACAAGACTAAATATATGAAAAAAAAAATGGAAATAGTAACTAAATTAGACTCTTGTTAAGCCTAGCCCAAGTCCCGTTGTACCACATGAAACTAGAATTTGTAGAGTCAATTTAACATTTTGTACTCACTGTACACTTAAAAGAGGCTGACAATTTTAAGGTGTGTTAAGGTACCGGTGCCCTCACCTTCAAAGTGTATTATATCCCTTTGCCATACCTTCAAAGTGTATTATACCCCTTACCCCTTTCATTTTGATATGGCATTGAGAGGGTGTCAGCCTTACTGGTTTGACTGATTATGAGTTGTATCAATAACTTATAAGTTATTAAGTAAAAGTTAGTGAAATATTTGAATGCACCAACATCTAAGTTAAGTAACTTGGAACGTTACTACCACAACCACAGTATTTTGCAAAAGCTAATAAGGGAATTTTTGCAAAACGCTACTAATTTATGAACTGTATTGAGTAATAATTTTATTATTTTACTCTTATCTTTTTTTGCTAATTTTTAACCATGACCTTCTTCTTCAACCTCTGCCTCCCGTTACCCATCGCTCCAATTTTTCTAACCGTCACTCCCACTTGCCGCTTCCCGTTAGCCATCACCCCCATTGACCTCCATCTATCATTGCCCCCATCGCCTCATTGGTTGCTGTCGTTGCCGTCCCTATCTTTATCTCCTCCATCTGTGCTTCTCTTCTCACTGCTATTGCTTATATATATATATATAAAACAACAATACATATATATAACAATATTATATTAACATATTTTTAATAATTATATATAATTTATCAAGATCTAATTATAAAATTTTACATTATTCAACACTATGTCTATTTTGATCTTTTTGTCAAGTTTTAATAACTTATCAATTTTTTTAAACCAAACATATAACTATTAATTAATAACTTAAAAACATATTTATCTAAACACATTATCATCTTAAACGCTACTTAACTTTTAAATTTTATATAACTTAAAAGGTTAGAAAAAAAAAGGGCAAGCGAAGCACCCCTCATATGTTATAACCTTGCTCTTTGTTTTTACTGTGTACTTTCTATTGTTACACAATTTTTTTTTTTTATTGTTACACTACCTCTTATGTGTCAATGTCTAAAAAATATGAATAATTAAATCATTCTTAAGAGAGAAAGACTTGCAGATGATCAATCACCCAAGTCCCATACATACACTACAGAACATGTCATTTAAGGACATTTGTTCAAAGGCTAATCCCTCTTAAGGGCTCTTCTGAAATCAATTTTATAAATACCTTCTGTAAAGCCATTAAAAGCAAAAGAGAAATGAAACTTGTGCGTGTGAGAGAAAGCGAGGCTTATTGCTCGGTTTCTCAGTTATCATTCATTCATGGTAGTGGGAGCCGAAGTCACAAACAAACTAAATAATGCTACAAGCACTGATACTGGATTCAACCAAAAATAAAATACAAAATGATGAAAGAAAAATACCCAAAACCGTTTTATTGCAACTATTCAAAGTACAAGATATATATGCAGTAGCAAGCAATCCGTGGACTGTCAAGGAAACCTAACTATTTGCCTAAGCTGAAATACACATTCTGCTTTGCTCCTTGGATACGTTTCTAGGGGTTTTGATCATGTATATGTACAAATAATTGTAGCAAGACAAGCATGCATGCATGGGAATTATGGAGTCCAACCATCTAGAGAAGAGTCCGTATTCACAGTGCCTAAATACAACTAACCCAAACTGTGTGACTGATTGAACATCGATATGGTACAAGAGCAGATTGTAAACTGAAGCAAGCACGCCTTTAGGGGATCCAGGCTACCGCATGCATTTTGCCCGCCATAGCCCATAATCCTGCAGCCAATTTAAACATATTCTGTTACCAAATGACCTATGTTACTTAATCATCACATTACTATATGGCTTTAATATGCGATGATGAAATTCATAAATTGACATGTTAAATTTAAAAACAAGGATCATACTAGGGCCAAGCTAAGTTGAAACAATATCATTTCCAAGCCCCAGCACCTTAAATGTTGGGACTGAATGTCATGAGTAATACAAGCAATGAAATCATGCAATCATTCCATATGTTAAAATGCCAACGCATTCTTTTACAAAAGACATTTTTGAGTGATAAGACTCCTTCAGAAACTTCTTCACGCAGTAAAAGAAACCAGAGAGTATTCCTGACCCCTCATGCAAGATTATATATGGGTACACGATGTAATATATTATTATTTCAACCCTGAGAGTTGCAACAGCATACACTAGAAACTGAGATTCTGAGTCCACTAGCCAACATACTTTTTAGACATAAAAGCACAAGAAATTTTAAGCGCTGGGACTTGGTATGTAGCAAATATGCTTTCCAGGCTTGAGCATCGTTTCAGTGTCATATCCATGATATATATATCACATGAGGTCGCAAGGAATCAGGACATAGTAAGTCAATGATAATTATTTCCAGTGCAGGTGAATGCTCTATAATTCTGCCCTGATTTTAGAACCTACAAGTGCAGCACATAAACCGACGACTATATCCTGTAAATTCAAACAATAAATGTCTCTACAGTGCATCTCTTTCCTATATATATCAAGAATTGGATTAATTTAACTAGGAAAGAAAATAAAACGAATTGCAACTAAAAAGAATATTCTTCTCCCTCAATAAATACAAAATTAACAGTTGAAACCCACCACCTAGCGTCTGATGGTACAGGACCACAAGAGTTGCTCGCTCGACTCAATGTGATTTTGTTCAAAAGCCCCCTTGAACAAGAAGATAATATGCCAACAGCTTGCTTTGTCAAGCACCTTCAACTTGAAGGGTGCCAGAAGGAACAACACTAACAATGCTTATAGCTCTATTCAGGAATAGTTAACTTGGCTGATTTTATTATGACAACTAAATCAAGAATAGGGATTTTAAACTTCTGTGAAAACAGCTCCCCTGCATAATCATGAAGTGCATTGTACAATAACAAGACATTGAACAATCAAAATGATATCAGGGAACAGATGCTTACAGATTCTTAAAGTTGCTCACGGATGTAGGCCATTGATCTTAACATTGAACCTAGTGTATCTCTTGAAACTTGAAATTTCACCTCTGTTTCTCCTGTAGTTGTCTTTGTATCTTGGAGCTGAAGAGCACAAGAAAGAACACACTAGTCAGAAAATACATAGGTGCTGTCATCGTACAGGATTGCCTCCATGGGAGGACTGTGTTTTCCGTGAAACAATATCAAAGCTTTCAAGACATTAGCTTTAATAGCAAAGCTCAGGGAAACATGATAAATGTGGTATTGTGAATTAAACAATTGAAGGTCATGCCATGATTCCATAACAAAATTTTGATTACACAATTCATAGCCAGTCAAACATTTTTTTTTTTTAATTTCTCCTTTTGAAGGTGGTGAGGGTAAATCTACCCACACAAGAGTGAAATGCCTAAAAGACAAATATTTGCACATAGAATTCCTGAATGGTCATTACAAGAAGGCAACTTCAGTACACGAGTAACTTTTCTGCGAGGAGCCATTGAAAAAGTACCCTTCCTGGAAGTATAAAAATTCAAAGAACCAGTTACAAATTAAACATATCATATCAGATAGATCATTTTCAGAAGGTTCAGATATAGTTCTTAAACCATCCATGGTATCACCTTGTGAAGGTGAATTTCTTATTCCCAGCTAGAAGCATATCCTTTCTTTAAATTTGGACTGAACAAACCCCCCCCCCCCCCCCAAGACGAAAAGAAAAACCTTCAGGATACTTGACAGAAGTTTAGAGGATTACACAAATCATCTCTCCTTGTATAAGGCATCTACCAATAGAACATGCTAATATTTTGTGATGGATATCTTATTTTTCTTGCTAACAGATAATTCTGCCAAATAAAGGAACATAGTTAACTATTATTCCCTGTCATGTAGCAGTTGCCAGACCTGAAAAACAACCAACACCCCGAATAGCTCTTGTTTTTAAGTTACAAGAAGAGACAATGAAGAATAAATGACTAACACGGTCTGCCTTCCTCTTGTCGCATGATAGAAAACAAGAGAAGAAATAAAATCAAGAAACAACTGCAATTACAGTTTGAAGATTTTACATTATTTGTTAAGTGCTAGCAGCATCTTGTTGTAACACACAACCAATGTGTACAACAAACAGCAGTGCATATAACAAAGGGTCAGGACCTTAGCTGATCTCAAGATTTTGAGGTTGAACAACTTATAACTAGGGGTGTTCAAAAAAACCGGCAAACCGTGGAAACCGACTGAACCAAACTGCACCGCACGACGTGGTTTTTTGAGATGAACGGTCCGACACAGTTTGAGAAATCCTCAAACCGTGCGGTTTGCGGTTTGAGGATTTCTCGGTTTGGTTTAAAACCGAACCGCCCGAATATAATATAATAATAAAAAAATTATAAAACAATTTATTCTCAAACCAGAAAAATAGATCTGATAAAACAGATTGTAAACAATCTGTTCTGTTTATATATAAATAATGAAACAAATTGTTTTTACAACTGTTTGTAAAAACAAACTATTTGTATAAACAATCTGTTTACAGATTGTATAAATAAAAGATTATTTTATTTATTTTGATTTATAAATTAAATAGTTGATAAAATAATTTATTAAACCATGAAAATTGCACTACAAAAATGAGTGAATTAATATTTTGAATGTTTTGAACAAACCGCGGAAACCACACCAAACCGTACCGCAAAATGCGGTGTGGTTCGGTGCGGTTTCTACTCACCAAACCAGACTGCGCGGTCTGGTTTGATAGAAAAACCGCACAAACAGTTTGGTGTATTAAAAATGTCAAAAACTGGCCAAACCGAACTGTCCACACCCCTACTTATAACATAGAATAATAATGTACCAGGAAAAACCAAAAGTCAGAGGTAGCATCAGATAAACTGAGCAGGTCATACTTGATAGAATATAAGTTTATAAAAAACTAGAAAAATATGAAGTACACAACCTGAAGACCGTACCTTTAGATTGATAACAGCGACCCTGTTAGCAGGTGTTGACAGCTGCTGATTGATGTAAGCCATGGATTTCAACATAGGCTCCAGTGTAACCCTGGTAAGTCTAAACTGCACTTCTTTTTCTCCTGAAGGACTCTTACCATAATCTTGCAGCTTTAGTTGAAACAAGAAAAGTAAAAAAGTGAAATCCCTTTGCAAACTACCGGAAGGAAATAGCTACAGCACTTTATTACTACATTTTATTACATCCATACTTGAAAAAACATGTAGGTTCTATAGAAACAAAAAGATGAGGCAAATATATATATATATATATTGGCGAGATCATTTCTATGGAGTGGCCCTGTTGATGAATCACAGTGAAGGATAAATTAGCTGCAGGGAGGAAGAACCAGTGGAGAACAAGATATAAAGAGGAAAAGGGAAGATGATCAAGGAATCAAGAAAGAGAGTTATCAAGAGAAAAAGAAAGAGTCAAGCATATCCCCAGCCATATTATTGCAAAATCTAATAAAATTCATTGCAACACTTACCATATACAATAGGTAACCAAAACAAAAACCAGCAACCCAAAATATGGCTAAGCCAACTCCTAAACAAAAACTCAAAATACTTCAACTTATAAACTCCTAAATGTGGCTAAGCCAGCTCGAGCAACTATCACAGCAAGTACACAAGGAAGCAAAAAACAGCTATAAGTATTGCTTGCAACCCAGTTCAGTATGATTGAACAAAACAGAATTGATAGGCATTTCATCCAGAAAAAGTTGGATAAAGGAATAATTTGCACTCCATATGTGAAGACAGGAAAAACCAGTAGCTGATACACGAACCAAATGTGTTGCAAATAATTTTTTCATATAATCTTGGACAAGCAGAGAGAGTGAGGCTGAGGCATCTTCCCCTCAACTTAAGGGGAAGGGTTGACATATATGAATTAACAGCCTCAGGATTATGATAACTTCAACTAATAATTGAGATTATATCAGCCAAGTGTGTTGCAAATAAATTTTTCATATAATCTTAGACAAGCTGAGAGGGTGAGGCATCTTCCCCTCAACTTAGGAGAGGGCCGGGGGGAGGGGGGGGGGGGGGTTGACACATGAATTAGCAGCCTCAATTTGTAGGATTATGATAACTTAAGCTAAGAATTGTGATTTGTCAGAGGGTTGGCATGATTTGTACTGATTGATTTGTGTGTGTGTGTGTGTGTGTGTTTTTTTTTAGATTTAGTTTAGTTGTTTCTATAACCAAACTTGATCATTAATGCAATAATATAACCAAACTTGATCAACTTGGATCAGTTTCAAGGGAACATTAATGCAATTCCCATGCTCAAAAGTCAAAAACTAACCATCTTGATTTAGATCCTAATTGGTATTGTTGTGTGGTGCTTTATTGTGCTGTGCTGTAAAAGCAATGCTGATAAAAGTAGTGTTTAGTGACTGAGTGTGGTGCTGTTCTTATTAATATTGAAATCAAGTGATAAGTGTTTGGTCAATATTTCACTATTGTGTTGTAGATGTGTAAAATGACTAAAAATGGCACTGTTATATTAAATAAATATTATGTAAAGGGTAAATTAACCTCTTTTGCTTTTAGTCTCTAATCTCAGCCATCAGTGGAATGAGACTGTCACCAGATCAGAAGTTTCTCTCTAACATGACTTGTATCACATAAAGTTTCTTAAAATTACCCTCATATGGTTCATAGTTCATAACAATTGTATCAAATAAATGATCTACTAGTCAAGTCAATGGGTTCTGTAGTAGTCAGAGGATCTTCCAATTAAATCAGATTAAGGTAGAATTGCTCATCTTGGATTTTTAAAATCCGCAATTAGGCTAAGAACTCCTCCCCAATAAAAACTTTTATCTTTGTTTTCTGAATGAGAGATATAAAAAAGATGATAAAGAGTAACATAGCATAATCAAATAGAAGAAAAAGATAAAGAAAGAGACACAGATAGCAAGAAAGTCAATGGTAGTTAAGAGGTGAGGAAAGGAACAATAGAGATATACAAAAAGGAAGCAATGAAGAGTAAAGAAGAAACGTAAACAAAACCATGTGACATATAGAGAGGAGAAAAAAGGAGCCAACTAAGAAAAGAATAAAGGGGAAGAGGAGGATGAAGAAAAGAGAGAGCAAAGATCTGTCAATCAGATCTTGATGTTGTTCATATGGATTCATTTTACATAAATATAGCCTAGTTGTTAGCTTAAGAAAACATCAATCTCATATAAAGCATCTAAACCTCTTTCTAACTGATGCAAATGCCTCATAGATCCTAAATAATACCACTAAAGTCAACAAAAAGCACAAAATGAACAATTATGCAGCATCATTCAAATACATCACTCAAATTATTCCTAAGAACTTAAAGCCAACGATCATTTATAATCTTTGCAGGGATCCAAATCTTCTTCACTGCATCAATGAGATTTCCCTTTCTCTTAGATGAATCATGAATGTACCATCAAACTTAAGAAAAAAGAATTGCAACTTAAAACATAAAAAACTAGCAGTAGTTTGGTTAACTCATCCAATTTATTCACAAACACAAAATAAAGGTCAAAAGACTTGCATACCTTCAGGTTAATTACAGCTATTTTACTGGCTGGGGTGGAATTTTTATTTTCAATGACCCAGGTCATGGACTTGAAACAAGTGAGAACCACCTGTATAAAATGGATGGTATTAAAAGCAATCATTGAATTTCTTGACTTTCGTCACAGATGCTTGCAAAATAAGAAATTTTGTTTTTTAGCTGCATCATAGAGCACACAACAGAAAACATTTCATACTGTATTATCAGGAAGGACACCATCACGATTGACAGGAATAGAAACCATGCTTGGCTGATTTAAATCCGCAACAGGAACTCCAACATCATTAAGATTAAAGCGATGTGGCACAGCATCTTGCCAAGGCCATAACGAAGGACTCATATCAGAAGTCAATATAGGTGTCCTCTTGTTGCTATCTTCCTGAGAACTTCCACTACTATGAGAGGTCCTAGGTGTAACTTTAGCAACATTTTTCTTCACAGCAGCAACCTTCCTTGCACCCTCTTTAAGAGCATTCATTGCTGCATTATAGGTTTCTGCAGCAATTGCCCCTTCCTCTGCGTATTTAATGGCTTCCCTACTCAGATTATTGAAGCGTGCAGCCAGAGACCCAAGACCTAGATTATGTGCATGCAATTCCTCTGATCCAAGGCCAGCTCTAGCATTCTGTGTCCATCTTTTTAATATGTAGTGGGATGGAAGGGTTAGAACATTTGTCACGGTGAAGACAGTTAATATGTGTCTGCAAAGGATGCCTGAGTACTCAAACATCTGGCAACTGCAACTTGCTTTCAGCTCAGAAATATTCGACGTGACCATGTACGCTTTGTCATCATGCTCATATTTTGCAACCCGAAATTTGCTAATTATTCCATCACCCTCCATCTTATTTGCAGTATAGACAAAAGTTTCAACAAGTTCGTCCTGAAACTTGGCAAAAACTTTCTTGGTATAAAGGTTTGATGCTTGTTGTTCCATAGGTGACGGTGTCTTCAACACAGGTGTGGTGCAGATCGTTTCATAATCGGCCTCTATCTCTCTTTCTAATGAATTTTCTAAAGCTCTTTCATACTGCTTGAAAAACATTGGTATGGTGGTTTGCTGATTCACATAGCCATCAAAGAAGGAGTTAAATCCTTGATTTGATGAAAGTGCAGCAAAGAAAGTGCCACGGAAGTAAACTGGAGCCCACTGCTGCCGAGCATTATAGACAGCTTGAAGCCACTCATTTTTTTGAAGATCATATCGATCGAGAAGGGAGCCCCATGATGACTCAAAATCCTCAATTGTCTCAGAAAAGTTGATGCAGTTGTACAGTTCCCCATACAAAGAAGGGTGAGCAAGATATATATGAGCCAATCTTTCCCGGCCTTCTCTCAAGATGTGCCACTTGCAAATGCAATGGCGTGTTCCTGGGAAAACCTCATTAACCGCTGCCTTAATGGCTCTATCTTGGTCAGTGGTTATTGAAACAGGTGCACAATCATTCATTGCTGATAACCATGTCCTGAATAGCCAAGTGAAGGAAGACTCAGACTCATCTACAAGTAATGCACAGCCAAACAGAACCATCTGGCCATGATGATTTACACCAGTGAAAGGAGCAAATGGAACTTGAAACTGATTTGGTCTATACATTGTGTCAAAAATTACTGCATCACCAAAGTAACTATAAGCAATCCTTGATCTTGCATCAGCCCAAAAAACATTAGTCATGCGGTTGTCCTCATCAAGTTGTATTGCATAATAAAAACCAGGGTTTTCAGTCTGCATCTTCTTGAAATAGTTGAGCAGATTCTGAGCATCTCTTCCAAGGGTTCTCCTTCTGATACAGGGGGGTTGAGTATAATTTAAGGGACCAAAATTCCTCCCTGGACGATCTGCTTCTACAGGAGAGGAACCCCTAACTCCATATTTAGGATCATAAGATACATGGTTTCCTTCCATTGAGACAAAAACATCACTTGGGGCATCAAGCGCTTCAACATTCTTTGTAGCACCAGCAAAATGCCTTCTAGGTCGAAGGTAATGGACCTTGCTGGGACTAACTGTTGAATGGTTATGATCCTCCACAAACTTTGTAATGACCCAACTATCTGGATCCTTTCTCTCTATCCTTAGCATAGCATTGCAACTCTCAACATTTTTCCTTTTGAAAACCTCTCTAGAACACACAAAATCCCATGTAACAATTGGCCCATCAGGCTTGGTACGGCTGTACTGACCAATATGGGTACTAAAACCAACACGCCTGGCATATTCATCATAAAAAGTCTTGGCGGTTTCTTCAGACTCAAACTCCATGCCAACATATGGCTTCGTCTTCCCCTCATCATCCCTATTGGGAGCTTCTTTGTCACCAGAATTTGCAGCCAGACTTTGTCTCTCACCCATAATAGCTGAAATATTCACCTTCCTATGATTCTCCCCATTATTCCCCTCAGATTCAGTAACTTCAACATCCATCCTCAAATAATGTCAAACATGTGTCTTTGTTTCAGTGACAATATACACGGTTCCGCATGTTGAGCCCTACTAAAGGAAAATAACCATAGTCAGATCAATCTTCGTCAACATAATAAAGCAACTTAAGTGTTGCGTATTAATTGAAGTGAAACTTCAAAAGATACAGAGCAAAATGAAAATATTTAACATTTTCCTAATTTGGCTTTAGAAAGAATAATCATCCAACCAAACAATTAAAGCAATGCAAAAGAATTAAGTGGGACAAAAGGGAGCATCTTTTTTCCCATTGCAAAAGAACAGTATGACAGTGGAATAATTGAATTGTCCATCAATATATTATCAACTATGTGATGGAACAATACTATATCAATTATCTCCATTCACTACCAATTGATGAAACTTTCCTATATGAAGGTGGTGTTGAAACTTTATCTTATCATTCCCTTGCTAGGGGGTTGCATCAAGAAGGACATTTGGCGTAAAGTTTTGCCACACAGTTCTTTTTGTATGGATTTGTATAGTCAATGTGAATTTTAGAAGTCAATTGACATTATGAATGCTTTCCAACAACCCTAACTTGCTTAGATAAGATGAAGTTGATGATAATGATGATCTCCATCAATATACCATCCAAGAATAGAGTGTTTGTATGGGTATCAATTTTGCTGCAAGTAATTCTAGGCCTTATAATGTTAGGACCATAGAGAACATGCATGTAAGGCAATCAAACAATTTTATGGACACGGCCATGGGTAAAGAAATTTGTAAAACTTATTTTGACTATATGTACAATTGTTGCATAACAGTGGCATTCCATGTTGTATAGCTTAATTTCACAATATCAACTACGTGATGTAAACAATCATATCAACTATTTTCATTTACCGCCATCTCATGAAACTTTTCATAAGAAGGTGGTGTTTGGAATTTTATTTCATCATTCCCTTAATAGAAGGTAACATCAGGAAGTGCATCCGTTGTAAAACTTTGCCACGTTCTTTTGCATGGGTTGTATTGTCAATCTAACTTTTAAAAATCAATTGACACTATGAAAATTGTATCACCAACCCTAACTTGGTTAAGATATAGTGCATTTGATGATGATGATGATGCACAATTGTTTCATAAGTCTAGGGTTAAATGAGCAAAAATAAAAATCATAAGCCCTAATTTCTCTCTTCCAAACACTCACTCTGAACACTCAAAGAGAAACTACAGCTCCCTCCTCCTTCATGTTTGGAGGATGATAATCCATTTTAAGTTTTTCTTTTTTTTCCCCTCTGTTTTATTCATTCAATATATTATACATTCATTATTTGTGGATTGAATTTTCTTCATGAATCATGAGGAATTATTAGGATTTTTCAATACTTTCAAAATTTTGTAATATAAAGAAATATTAATTTTTCACAGCCCTTCAGCTTTATCCACATCCTCATTTCTTTTTCCAAATCAAAATATCCCGTATTCAAATCCGTATCAGTGCTTCTTAAATGAAATTTGACATTAAACTCACTATCATGAAGTAAGTTTAACAACAATTGGTGTACAGTGACAGCAAGTACCAACACCAAACATATGTATATACAAACTACAATTTGAACAAAGAATGTTTACTATAGTTTAAAAAGTAATCACATAATACCCTCAAAATAAAACTTCCAACTTTTTGAGGCAAGGACCATAATTGCAAGCTGAGCCACTGTATTAGGCCGAACCGATGGAAAACAACATTAAAAATAAGAGGAAAACGTAAGAAACAAATGGATATTGAAATATTAATAAGGGACAGAAGTCAGCTCAAGCATATTCACTGACACATTTGGTGCCAGAAGATTCTTAAAAAACTGAAGTTGAACTTGGCCAATTTTGAGAAACTTCCAAAGAAAATTAGAGAACCCTTTAATCCATGAGACTTGAGTTACAGGAAAAAAGGCAAATGGACGGACCCAAAGAACATCACTGTACACAACTATGGGTCATACTGCAGGCCTCTCAAAGAGGGGCT
The DNA here is from genome assembly GCF_014633365.1 of Diospyros lotus. Lineage (NCBI taxonomy): Eukaryota > Viridiplantae > Streptophyta > Magnoliopsida > Ericales > Ebenaceae > Diospyros > Diospyros lotus. Next base: position 5,194,354 of record NC_068342.1, on the reverse strand, counting down.
TATTTGGAAATTCTGGAGTAAGTTAGAAGCAGGATAAGTAGAGAAAACCCAACCGCCGTTATACACCACAGACAATAACAGTGCCAGAGCGAGAACATCTTCTGTAACTACTGAAGCGAGCAATGGAAAAGGGACGAATGTGGCCAAACAAGGCCTGCGTACACTCATCTTCCCTAGCCCCAAAAGAAAAACTAGCACTCGGATAGTAAGCCCTACCGTTTTCTATCATTGCAATAATGAGATCAGATAAGCGAAACCTATGTACCAACCTGAATGTGGATTCTATTCCAATTCCGTACGCTTCTTCACTCTTTCACCCTTCTGGGCTTGTCTCTCTCTCCCTACCTCCCTCTGTAGATTCAGAGAGGCGGTTGCTTCGGTGAGAAAGGCTGGGATTGATTTGCGAGCGTGGAAGTGCCAATTTCGACGACCAAACCAGACGAGCCTTCCACTTCGTTCTCTGTCTGTCTGTCTGTCTGTCTCTCTCTCTCTCACTCTACAAGCAGACCGAGACGAAACCCGCCTCCTTTTCCCCAATTTTTTCGACGTTTATTCGTTTCTACGAAACGATTTTGGTTTCCGTTCCGAAGTGTTCATGCTAACAATTTGAGTTAATTACACTTCCGTCCCCTCGACTATTACTTACTTCCCACTTCACCCTTAAAACTAGAGAAATTATATTTGCAGCAACATTTTTTTTTTTCTCCACAACAACTTTCTAATAAAATTAAATACGTCTAAAATACCCTTAAAACTCATTTTAACCCTTTATTGTTCTAAATATACTATTGCCTTATACTTCTTATACTTATAATATTCTTACTCTTAGCACCCATCATAGCCAATTTCTCCATTCATTTCCCAATTTCTTTATTTTTTTTTTTATTTCATGTCGGAGTGAGTTATGCCATAGATTTGGATGATTACACTCAAATAGTGACGATGTGGGAGGAGTCTGATGAGGAAGAGAATAATTTGGAAAAACATTTGCGGGAATCGGTCAAAAATGAACTCTTGTTGCTCGTTGAGGTACGCCATTTTAGGACATTTTTTTTAGCTTTTTTCGAATAATTAGTGTCGAAAGTAGCTTATCTTCTTGCACTCTAAAAATAAAAAAAAAAATAAAATTGATGCATTCCTAACTTTTGGGTTCGGGAAGTCGGCGTTCTCCCTAATTTTAGAGTTCAAGATGTTTGCTTTCTCCATATTTCTAGAGTTAGAGAAGTTTTTTATTTTTCTAACTCTAGAGTTAAGGAAATGTTTAACCAAACCCCATGACGAGGAGGTTCTATGTTTTTTGTGTATTTATGAATTTGATTGTTTTATGTTTTTGCGTATATATAAGTTAGGGGTTCAAATTTGTTCAAAGCCACCAAATCCTCGGATTCGAAAGGTTTTAATCACATCGAAAAGGTTCATTTTCTATCACAGATTCAATTACATAAGCAACGTAATTGAAAATGATGAATGTCTATCTCTTTAAAACAACGTAGCTTTGAGCTTGTGTCTTTGTCATCTTTGCAAAGCACCAACAATTTGAGAAAAAATAAGGTTGTGAGATTTGAGAGAAAAAATGTCTATGGAAAGGTTGTGTGTGATGATTGCAATGTTAAGAGGGTATTTTGGGAAAATAATATTCTGCATAGAGTAATTGAGTGATGCTGCGTATAACAAGTGTTATTTTTATTAGAAAGTTGCTGTGAAGAGTAAAAATAGTTGTTGCAAATATAATTTCCCTTAAAACAAAAAAAGTACTGATAAACCCTTATACTATATTTGTAATTCCAATTAAGCCCTTATATGTTGTAATTCTGTCAACAATGTGGGAGGATTTAATTCGTTACAACATCAACTTGACAAAATAAAATTAGTCTACAATGATAAACTGAAAAAGTATTAAAAATTAAGAAGAAATGTTGAGACGAAACATTAAAGAGGAAAAAATCTTGCTAAATACGATATTAGGTATGGAGAATATCACAGTTAATCTGTTATTATTTTAGTTTGTTAGTTAGACTATGAATTGCAATCAATTTAGTTAATCAATATATTAACTGTATTATCTCTAAATGGCAATGAGTAGTTGTATTAACTATTATAAATAGACATTACCTTTTCAAGATGTGTTTTATATACCCTTATTTCAATTTAATTTCCTTTATATCAATAAATTTCTTTGAGACATGCACCTGTGATTTTCTTTTCTTGTGAGTGCTCAATTCAAGACTTGAAGAATAATAAAATTGATGATGATTTTTGAGACCGACCACCACGTGTCACCTTTGTCAATGAATCTTAAGAATTGAACCTCGGACTTGGCGATGTCGGACCTCGGTGATAGAACCTGCAAGACAACGCAGTAGCAGGACTAGGGTCCCTGGGGTGGACTTCGACACTCAAATCAATAGAATAAATGCAAGTCGTAATAAATGTGAGAATTGTAGAGCTTGGTCATACCTAGTGAGGACTCTTGTCTTTTATAGGCGGACCCGTTATGGAATAGTTGAGATAAACCTGTGATGAGCGGGGGTACAACTCCCAAGGATCTCGGTCAAGTTGGAACGGGTCTTGCGGCTCATCCCGAATTTTTCAAGCTCCCTCGAGATTGTTGACTTGGCACATGTCAGTCTCTCAAGCGATCCACATGACAAGCGAGACTATTAGAGCGTAAGGGTATTCTGAAAATTTTAGGTGATGCCACATCAAAAATCATACTAGTGAGACGTTTGAAGGGCAAGCTTTACATCTTGGATCGTTGAATCTTTTTTTGCTTCGTAGCATGCGAGACTTAAGCATATATCTACTTCCAAAATAACACACATTCCTTATTTAAAACATTTCACCTCTAAAAATCATTGTTGCTAAGTGCCCCTTTTAGCTAAACAACCCTCATTTCAAATTTTCACAATGCACTTTCATATCCAAAATCATTTTAGAACTAGTTCAGGTCAACTTATGGGGTCTTACCATATTTTCTCAAATTTTGGAGCCAATTACTTTTTAACCATTGTTGACAACTATTCTAGACTCAGTTGCAATCAATGAGAACATGTTTGCTCTTTTTAATTTATTTTTTATGAAATATTTCATCTATTAATTTATTAAGTTAAATCTAAATTATTTTATTTACTTATGCAATCAGTATTTTTAAAAGGGGAAACTTATAGTATAAAATTAAAGGAGGGATCAAAATATTTTATATCAAATTAATTATCTCAAAAATCATGTTTTTGTCATCATCAAAAAAAGGGAGAATGTTAAGGTAACTTGCTCTATTTAATTTTCAATAAAGTTTTAACAATTAACAAAAATAATATTTTGTACTTAATTATTTTTGATTAATTTATTAATATATGTATTATCAAAATTAGTATTTTCTATTCAAATTATTTTTTCAAGTAAGCGAAAATTCATACGAATATTTTTCTTCAAATTTGGACAAAAAATTAATTTTTTTACTGTCGCTACAATATTACAACTATCGTGAATAGTAATTCGACCGTTGTAAACAGTAAATACGACCGTTTCGAATAATATTTTTTAGAATTCTTATAAATACCCCCAAACTCATTTTTGAAACATCAAAGTGTTTCCATTGCATATTCAAAGCACCCAAAAGATCGGTCTGAAGCTATCATCCAAACAATCTGATGCTCTTGAATTGTCATTGCACATCAATCGAAGAGTCACAAGACAAGAGAATAAAAGTTTTTCAAATCTTCTACGACAAATCTAATATTCTCAATTTGTTCTTAATTATTTATTTGTGTCTAAGTGTAGACAAATTATTTGTAAATATTAAATTACCCTTGTGGATTGTATAGGTTTCCTAAAACCATTAAAATTTAGGTGAATCTAGTTTCTAACACAAAATATGATGAAAATCTTGGTGTAATGGCTGTTTATAATTCGTTGTAATCTAAGTGTATATCTAGTTTTTAAGGTGAACTATTGTGGAAACCTTAGTGAAATTGGTTTAATGGATCTCAACGGTGGTTAGACTTTGGGAAAGTGGATTAGGTGTGTGTGAAAATATCGAATCACTATAAATTGTCTTGTGCCTTATTTTATTTATTTTTACTATATCTGGTAGCTTACATTTATTATTATTCTCAAACATAATTTATTATATTTATCAAATATATATTTTTCAATAAAATATTTATATATATAAAAGTAGGATAGTCTTGAAAAAATAAATTTCTCCCCAAAACTTGCATTAATGATTTACAATTAATACTTATTGCATTAATAATTTGTATTTTATAATTTACATTAATAATTTAAATTTTTCAATTGCCTTGAAATAATAAATAGTAATAAAATTTCCCCCAAAACTTACATTAATGATTTACATTTAGTACTTATTGCATTAATAATTTATATTTTGTAATTTGCATTAATAATTTAAATCTTTCAATTATTTTGAAATAATATGTATTAATTATTGTAAAATTTTTAATAAATTTTAAATACAGAGTTTTTCAATGCTAATCATGAGTTTTCCAATACATTATTATGTAAATATTAAATATTTAATTAATCCGTTAATCAATCAAAAATAAATACTATTTAGGAGTAATATGAGTAGACACTTAAACTAATAATTTAAGTCACAGAAAATTATTCATTTATATAAAATTTTATCCTTATATAATATAATATAAATATTATATATAATCTTTATATATATAAAAGTAGAATAGTCTTGAAAAAAGAAATTTCTCTCTAAAACTTGCATTGATGATTTGCAATTAATACTTATTACATTAATAATTTGTATTTTATAATTTACATTAATAATTTAAATATTTCAATTGCTTTGAAATAATAAGTAGTAATAAATTTTTTTCCAAAAACTTGTATCAATGATTTGCATTTAGTATTTATTGCATTAATAATTTAAATCTTTTAATTGTTTTGAAATAACACGTACTAATTATTGTAAAATTAATAATAGATTTTAAATACACTGACTTTTTCAATGCTAATCATAGGATTTCTAAAACATTATTATGTGAATATTAAATATTTAATTAATCTGTCAATCAATAAAAAATAAATACTATTTATGAGTAATATGAATAGATAGTTAAATTATTAATTAAGTTACATAAAATTGTTCATTTATATAAAATTCTATCTTTATATATATATAAAAGTAGAATAGTTTGAAAAAAAAATTTCCCCCAAAATTTGCATTAATAATTTGCATTTAGTACTTATTGCATTAATAATTTAAAATGTTCAATTATTTTGAAATAATAAGGACTAATTACTGTAAAATTAATAATTAATTTTAAATACATGAGTTTTTCAATACTAATCATGGTTTTTCCTATACATTATTATATGAATATTAAATATTTAATTAATCCGTCAATCAATCAAAAATAAATATTATTTATAAGGAATATGAATACACTTAAAGTATTAATTAAGTGACAGGAAATTATCTATTAAATAAAATCTTATCTTTATATAATATAATAATATATAATATCTTTATATATATAAAAGTAGGATAGTCTAGAAAAAAAATTCCCCCAAAACTTGCATTAATAATTTAAAATTTTTAATTGTTTTGAAATAATAAGTACTAATTATCATAAAATTAATAATTAATTTTAAATACATGAGTTTTTCAATGCTAATCATGAGTTTTTCAATACATTATTATGTGAATATTAAATATTTAATTAATCCATCAATCAATCAAAAATAAATACTATTTATGAGGAATATGAATAGACATTTAAAGTATTAATTAAGTCACAAAAAATTATTTTATATTTATATAATATATTAATATATAATATATTTATTTATATATATAAAAGTAGGATAGTCTGAAAAAAAAATTCCCCCCAAAACTTGTATTAATAATTTGGATTTAGTACTTATTGCATTTAGTAATTTGTATTAATAATTTAAAATTTTTAATTATTTTAAAATAATAAATACTAATTACTGTAAAATTAATAATGAATTTTAAATACATGAGTTTTTCAATGCTAATCATGGGTTTTCCAATACATTATTTTGTGAATATTAAATATTTAATTAATCCATCAATCAATCAAAAATAAATACTATTTATGAGAAATATGAATAGACACTTAAAGTATTAATTAAATCACAACAAATTATCTTATTATTATATAATATAATAATATATAATATCTCTATTCAATTTATTGAATATAGAAGATGAATATTTAGGAATTAAAAAATAAAAAAAATATCTTAGACACATTAAACAACAGATAAATATGATTAATGATGGTTTAAACGTTAATTCTTCAAGCAATAATTATTACCAAATGTGTTTACATTCAATTTATTGAATACAATAGGTTCCAATGCATCAAAAAATGAATTATTCAATAATGATTTATTCAATTTGTTGAATACAACATGTTTCAATGCATCAAAAAAATAAATTATTCAATTTATTGAATACAACAGTTCAAATACATCAAAAAATAAATTATTTAATTTATTGAATATAACAGATAAATATTTAAGAATTAAAAAATAAAAAAATATATCTTAGACACATTAAATAACAGATAAATATGGTTAATGATGATTTCAACGTTAATTCTTCAAACAGATAAATAATGTTCATTTCATATTTTGAACTATTATCTTATATATATATTTGTTGATATTGTATCATGTGTATTGCACGGGTCAAGAACTAGTTATTAATTAAAAATATTTATTAAAATTAAAAAAAAAATTAATCACTTAATTCACCCTTCATCTTGAATGCCCAGAGCCTAAGAGACCAATAAAAAGGATATTTATTATTCACAATGTTGGTTTTGGTGAACATCTTTTCCCTTTTAAAACTCACAGCTCCTAATGTGACAATTCCTACTGTTCTATCACCTGTTACTTCATCAACTTCATTCTCCAATGATTCATGTCATCTAGTTAACACCTCAACCACTGTTTATTCTCACTATTTTCAATTTGTTCTTATCTACACTACCTTTCTCAAAAATATCTCTATTCTCAAAGAACCGTCTAACTCTCATCAAGCATCCTTTAAACCTAATTGGATTGCTACAATGAATATTGAATTGGAGGCAATGGAACTTAATAGAACTTGGACACTTACTTATCTACACAAAGGAAAAAAAACCATTGCTTGCAAATGGGTTTAGAAAGTAAAATATAACCCTGATGACACAACGAATCATTACAAAGCTTGTTTGGTTACCAAGGGTATAATCAAATGAAAGTTTTAGACTTTAAAGATAGCTTCTAGCCTATTGCTAAGATGGTCCTTGCGAGGATTCTTCTTGCCTCAGCAATGATAAAAGGTTAGCCTATTTGTTAACTAGATATCAACAGCATTTTTCTTCATGGTTTTCTCAATGGAGAAGTATTTATGTAGCCACCCCTTGGTTACTCCAAAGTTGCACCAGGCCAAGTTTATTTGCTTAAACATTTCATTTATGGCTTGAAACAAGCGTCTAGGTAGTTGAACCTTGAATAAATTTTCTTCCTATTCAACATTGTGTTTCATCAATCACCACATGATCACTGCTTATTCATTAAACAGTCTCACATTCATTTCATTGCATTACTTGTTTATGTGAATGATGCTTTTTTTAATAGGTAATGATATGGATGATCTCCATCTGGTTAAGCAGTAGTGCTAAATTCACTATCAAAGATCTTAGGTTTGTTAAATACTTTATGGGCATTGAAATTGCTCGATCTAACTTGGGTACTTTCATAAGTCAACATAAATTTATCTTGGATGTTATATAGGATGTAGGCTTAGAGGACACAAAAGCTTTTTCTTCTTCTTTGTCACAAGGCCTCCATATTTCACCTAATGAAGGGAAGCTTCTCTCCAATCCATATTAGTTTCGTAGACTAATTGATCGATTGTTATACATAAATATAACTCGATCCGATATTAGTCACTTTGTGCACCATCTGATCTAGTTTATACATTTCCCATGAAAACCTCATGTCAATGTTACTATTCATGTTCTAAGTACCTCAAAAGTTATGTTTTTATGGTCTTTTCTTTTGGTCCCGTATCTAATGCACTTTATCTCGTTCATCTATTGAGTCAAAATATCGTATCATGGCTTTCAACCATGTGCGAATTGCTGTGGATTTCCTTTATACTGCGACACTTAGGCCGCTTTACACATTGTTGGCAACCCCATCTTCTATGAACGCACCAAAACAGAGAAAAAAAAACAATTTCTAACCTAAAGAAAATGGCCAAAAAGAAAATTGAAGTTTTCCTAAGAGCAACTCCAACGGAAGTTGCCATTAGGGGTGCCATCGGTGTAACTGCCGAAATGGCACCTGAAAATACAAAATATTCACTCCAACGGGAGTGGCAAATGAGGTTGTAAAATGGCAACTTCTCTCATTCGGTGCCATTTTTGTAACTTTTGGAAAGAGAAAATCAGAGATTGCATTTCACCAACGGTAAAAAAATTAACGGCTATATTTTACATTATGTATATATATATATAATTACTTGAACAGAGGAGACGGGCTGAGCAAGGGATACCAGAGGCTTCTGTGAGGGCGAACAACACTGAGTGAGAAGAAGAACAAGGCGAGGGAAAACAGTGCCAGCGAAGGGGAGGACAAGGACGAGCTGTGAGCAGAGCAATTGATTTGCAAAAAAAAATAAAATTTCTGGATTGCAAGGGCGAGAGAGCGAGCTGTGAGCAACTGAAATTAATTTCTAGAGAAGAGAAGATAAAGGCTCCTGGATTGCGTCAAAAGCGAGGGCAGCAATTCATTTGCGGAGGAGAAACTTCTAGAGGCCAAGGTATGTTATAATATATAAATATATAATCATTATAAATATTTACAATTGATTTGGAGGAAGGAAAGTTCTGGAGACGCCCAAATATCTTATAATATATATGTATATAATTATTAAAATGTTTACAATTGATTTGCTAGAAGAAGGCTCTGGAGTGTCCAACTATATTATAATATATATATAAATTAATTATAAATGTTTATGTTGTTATATATAAATATATATAAATTAATTATAAATATTTAAACAATATGTGGGGAGTTGTAAAACAATTATTGAAAGTTAATTATTAGAATTATATATATTAATTATAGTTAATTGTTATGTTTTGTTTTAGTTAATTAATTATTAATCATATATATAAATGTTTTTATTCTAGTTAATTGTTAGAATTTAAATTGATATTTTTAGGTTAGAATTATATATTTTGATTTTTATTTAAAATAAGTATTTTAGTTAATTGTTAGAATTTAAATTAATTGTTAGAATTTATTTTAATTTATTATTTTATGCTCATTCTTTAAATTGATTATATTTTTTAATTGTTTTTTAGATGGATTCTCAATTTGACGGTTCTTTCACTGATTTGCTTATGAGTAACACCGATTTATATGATGATACTATGCGGTCCAATCCCGCAATATTGGCGTCAGTATAAGATGAAGTCGTTCCAAAAGTGAGAAAATCGCAAAAAACGAAGAACTTCTCTCGAGAAAAAGATAAATTAATTGTATCTGCGTGGCTTAACACGAGTAAAGATGCAATTATTGGAAATGAACAACAAGGTGGTACTTTCTGGAATAGAATATTGAAATACTTAGAACCTCATGGAGGCAATCAAAAAGAACGTTCGCAAGCTTCTATTAAAAGTCGTTGGATTGATATAAATGCAAAATGTGCCAAATTTGTCGGTTTTTATAGTCAAATTGAAAGACTGTGACAAAGTGGACACACCGAGCAAAATAATGTAATGATTGAGTTTTTTTTTAGATAGACACTACTATGATTTAATATTTGAACTATTGATTTAATGATTTCATATGTTTTTCAGGTTGATGAAGCTAAAGAAATGTTTGCCAAGATTATTGGAAGACCATTTCAATATGAGCATTGTTGGAATATCTTGAAAATGGAGCAAAAATGGACTGATAATCTCACCAGCAACAAAAGAGCAAAAATCCATTCAACTGGTAGTCCTACTGAATCAAATCATGTTGAATCTTGTTATTCAACTCCACATTTAGGGGATGACATTGAACCATCGTCTACTCCCAACCTCAATAGGCCATTGGGCAGAAAAGCTTCGAAGAAACAACTTAAAAATAAAGAGAAGCAAACCGGGGCTGAAGATATACTAGATTATCACCACTGGAATCAAAGAATGGAAGTGGAACGACAAAAAGCGGAGGGACATGAGAAAATGTTTGCTCAACAGGAGATAGCATTGGAGCAACATCGTAAACAGTTAGAAATTGAAGAAATGCAATTAGAAGTTCAAAGAAAGAAGATAGAAGTTGAAGAAAAGAATAATGAATGGCAATATGAAATGAAGATCATGGAAACTGACATTACTGGTATGGACCCAATTTTTGCAGCATATTGGAATAACTTGAAGATGGAGATTATGAAAAAGCGGGGTTTTACTTTTTAGTCATTATTTATTATGTCGTTATTATTAATGAAAAACTATGTATTAAGTTTGATTGTTATGAAAATATTTTTGAAATTGACTAAAAAATCTTGAAATTGAAATTAGAGTTTGATTGTTATGAAAGTACTTGTGAAATTGAAATACAACTTGAAATTGAAAATGGAAATGAAAATACAACTTGAAATTGACATAGAGGTGTCAAAAGGGCCGGGCGGCCCGCGGGCCGCCCGGCCCGGCCCGTGATGGGCCGGGCTTTGGCCCGGCCCGTTACTGTTCAAACGGGCCGGGCCAGGCCCGGCCCCCATTGGGGGGCCGGGCTGGGCCAAAGAAATTGGGCCCACGGCCCGGCCCGGCCCGGCCCGTCTAAGGGCCCGGCCCGGCCCGGCCCGTGGCCCTTATGGGCCGGGCCCATGAGGCCCTTACTTATTTTTTTTTAATTTTGTTATTTTTTAGTAATTATTGATATTTGATACTAAAAAAATTAATTTCACAATATATATAAATAATAACCATCAATTTATTTAAAATTTTTAAGTTAAAATTTTTATATATTTAAATTATAAATAAACATTCTCTTTTTTATATGTACATTATTTTTCATATCAATTTACAAGAAAAATTATAAGGCATATAGAATTTTGAAATATAAAATAATGAAATAATATTTAAAACTTAAGAATTAAGATAGAAAATATTTTTAAAAGAAACAAATTAATTTTTATATATGTATTATTTTGATATTTATATATGTATATATTATATGTATTATTTTTAAAAAAATATTTAAAAAAAAAAGAAAAAAAAGGGGCCGGGCCCACTGGGCTGGGCCCGCTAGGCCCTGTGGGCTAAGGGCCCGGCCCGGCCCTCCAGCCCACGGGCTGGCCCGGCCCGGCCCGGTCCGGCCCTTTTGTAGGGGGGCCGTGGGCCGGGCCGGGCCCTATCCACGACAAAAGGGCCCGGGCCCGGCCCGGCCCTTTTAGTAAAAGGGCCGGCCCGGCCCGTTTAAAAAGCCAGTGGGCCGGCTCGGGCCGGACCGGGCCGGGCCGGGCCGGCCCTTTTGACACCTATAAATTGACATTGGTATTGAAAATACAACTTAAAATTGAAATTGAAATTGAAAATACAACTTGAAATTGAAATTGAAATTGAAAATACAACTTGAAATTAAAATTGAAAAAATTATTCTTCGCCATGGCGTTCCCACAAATGCTCGATAAGATCTGATTGTAGTTGAGAATGAGTTACAGTGTCCCTAATCTGACAATGGGTTTGCATGAAGTCTTCCAATTCTGGTGTATAGGCATGCAACACTTCTACAGGTGGATTTGCATCACTTCCATCAAAGTCATTGTTACCAATATCTCCTTCATCCTCAATGACCATGTTATGCATTATTATGCACGCTTTCATAATATCTGCAAGTGTTTCTTCATCCCAAAAGCGTACTGGTCCACGCACGATTGCAAAACGGGCTTGAAGTACCCCAAATGCCCGCTCTACATCTTTTCTTGCCGAATCTTATGCTTTAGCAAAATGTTTTTTCTTCAAACCTTGTGGGCAGGGAATTGTTTTTACAAATGTCGACCAGTTTGGATAAATATCATCAGCTAGATAATTTCCCATTGTATACTCATGGCCATTAATTGTATAGTTTACTGGAGGAGTATGACCATTTGCTAATAATGAAAAAATAGGGGACCTATCTAGAACATTTATGTCATTCAGCGAACCAGGAAGCCCAAAAAATGTATACCATATCCAAAGATCTTGAGAAGCCACAGCTTCCAAAATGATTGTTGGTTCATGACAATGACCAGTATACATACCTTGCCATGCGGTTGGACAATTTTTCCACTTCCAATGCATGCAATCAATACTCCCTAACATGTCGGGAAAGCCACGTTGTTCCCCTATCTGTAGCAATCGAGTAATATCGCTATTGTTTGGTGGCCTCAAGTAATGGTCGTCAAACACTGCAATAACAACTTTCACAAACCTTCTTAGACTAAGTATGGTAGTACTTTCTCCAATTCTGATGTATTCATCCACAGAATTTGTCGATGTTCCGTAAGCAAGAATTCTGTAAGCAGCTGTTATCTTCTGAAGGCATGACAAACCAAGAACTCCAACAGCATCTGTTGTTTGGATGAAATATGGATCGTGTTGTTCAACTTCATTTGCAATTCGAAGAAAAAGATGACGACTCATTCGGAATCTCCTTCAAGAAAACCCTTCATATACACAAGGGGTTGCAAAATAGTCACGATAGAGTCTTTCGTGGCCTTCAACTCTACCACGATTAATTGTTCTACGGCCTGGAATAGAACCACGATGCCTTCTTACCCGTCCACGATTAGATCCTTCTGACCTTCTGGTTGAATCATACAGCATATCTAATTGATCATCATCTTCTTCCTCAATATTGACGATCCCTCCTAAAATATTAGGATAACGATTCATATTGATGGATGAATGCAAATATGAGATGATGAATGATTTTAGAGAGAAAACGTAATATAGATGAATGAAAACATGAAAAAGATTATCATATTTATAGATGAATTTAAAATTTTTGAATTTTTATTTTGGCGGTTAAATTTTAAAATTTCAAATTCAATGGTTGAATTTTGAAATTTGAATTTCAGCGATCAAAATTTGAATTTTGAAATTTAAATTTTTAATTATATTTTTTAATAAAAAATATTAAAATGGCACCTATATTTGCAATCTGCCATTGGAGCAGATGTAAAATTTAAAAGTGCCATAACACTATTCAAAGTTGTAAAATACTAAAATAGCACCCCAAAATAACACTCCTCCTTGGAGATGTTCTAATGCCGCAAATGGATAATACTAATTACTACTTATGAATCCCCTTCAATTATAACAAAATGGAACCCATTTCACTACTCACTAGCAACTTGAAGACCCAACAACAAGGCATAAGGCTCAACACGAATCACTTGGGGAGTGATTGGGATATGAGGTGCTACAGTTGCCACCAATCCACCGCACCTCTCACCCAAAAATGCACACTGCCTCTATCAAAATTTTTCTTCTTTTTTAGTTCATATCTGCAAATTTTAAGCTTATACCCAGTTGTTGGGAAACTACATTTCGTTTATATATTTTTGCATAAAAACATCGCATTTCCATCGCCGTCATTGCAAGGCCACAGTTGAGAAAAACCACTTTTGTCTGGTTATTGTAGCCATCAGTAACTCTGTCCCGACGTTGAAACAAAATTGTAAGAAGAGCCAACGTTGATGCCTAAAGGTGGGAGTAAAAGGTCGTGGTTGGATTAAGGGGAGGGGTGAATTGCATGCAGCATTCACATATGCCCACATATTTTGTTATCCTCAAATGTCAAAACAAAATTTGTAAATTATTATTATAATATTACACTCTTAAAAAATAGTCATTATTAAATTTTGCTGTTATAAAAAAAAATTAATTATTACATTAGTTGCTTATTGTTACCTTAACCGTTAATTCACGTTATTAAATAAAATGTTAATTAACGTCAAACTATATTAAGAACTTAAAACTGCCAATTTTTAATCTCTGTTTTATGTTTCCTTTTTGGGGATTTTGCTAACATTTTATCTTAATTTAACAATCCCTTCAAGCTAACTCACTTCCCCAAAAGGATATTGGTATGCGGGACAACCCAATCAGGTGAGTGAAGAAAAGCCCCCTTGCTTAAGCAAAAGAGCCACCTTCACCCCTGTTTAAGCAAGCCGAAGGAGACGTATCCTACCCAGAAGCAGGGACCGACCCATCACCAAATCAACCTGAGTGACGCAATGATGGTGGCAGGATGACGTATCCAAGCCTTCCCATACAATAATGATATTTGTTCTGAACGGGGACCAAGCAGTTTAGAAAATGCCCTTTCTACCTTAAAACCTTTATGGCCCTAATATCAAGTGGTCAGTCCAGTCTTTGGTTTAATTTTCTATTCAGCCCTAATTCTAAACCAAAGGCCAAATAAATACGATTTATACCCTGTTATATGTATAGATATATCCACACAACAATGCATATGCAATATACTACATATACAATGTTACTAGGGATGGAAATTGCAACCGAAACCGTGGGGAACCGAACCGAAACCGAACCGGTCAACGCGGTTAAAAATCGTTTGACTGGGTAATGGTTTGATTCGGGAAAAAATCGAACACTATTTCAATGGGTATGATTTGGTTATGATTTTCATTAAAACCAAACCAAAACCCGAACCGAAACCGAACCGAATGGTGGGTAACCGAACCAAACCGAATATATATATATAATATATATTATATACAACCCTGCCCACCTGAAGCTAGCCCATCCCAGTCTAATTGCCTTGCTTGCAAACCCTTCTCCCCTTCTTTTCTTCTTCCTCTCTCAACCTCACTCTCACTCTCACTCACCCTCGTTGCCTCTCGCTCGTTCGCCCACCCTTGCCCTTGCTCTCTGCATGTCTCTTGCTCTCGCTCGCCCTCGCTGGATCTCTCTTGTTAGGGCTCAGCCCCTACTCTCACTTGCCCTCAATCTCTCTAACCTTTTCTGCCTTATTTCTCTTGCTCCTCCACGCGAGCTCGCCAATCGCCCTCGCTCTCTACATCTCTCTTACTCTCACTCGCCCTCGCTAGATCTCTCTTGCTCTCGCTAGGGCTCGTCCCCTCTTGTTCTCGCTTGCCCTCAATCTCTCTCACCCTCGCTGCCTCTCGCTCTCTGCCTCATCTCTCTTCATATTAATTTATTTTTTATATTTATAATTTTGTTAGATGGAATTGGCTCATTCATTTCAGATGGATATGCATTAATTTACAAAAAATATATTAATGTTGTTGATGAAGGTATTAACTTTCGTAATTAATTTTTTTTAGCTTAAATTACAATTTAATTATGCACATATTAAATTATTGATCTTAACAATTGTAGGTTTAGAAATGTGATTTTATATCCAATAAATTTTGTAATTTTATGCAAGAATAAAATAACTTTATTAGAATTTATCTTTATTTGTTGTGAAATTATCAAAAAAATTTATGAATGCTATGTCTTTGTTTGTTGATATGGATTAAACTAAAAAAATCATGGTTAAACCAAAACCAAACCGAAACCGAACGGTTTGGTTATGGTTTTAAATTTTTAAAAACCAAATGGGTAATGATTAAGTTTTGGTTTTAGTAATTTAAGTTTGGTTTGGTTATGATTTTGACAAAAATCGAAACCAAACCGAACCATTGCCAACTCTAGTGCTTACATATATACACTGCAAGTGCATATATGCAGTGTAGGTAAATTGGACCTGTGCCAGTCGTATCCTGCCCATATTCGGTCCGATTTTTTGTCCGAATCTTTAGCCAAATTTGGCTCCAATCTGGTCCGATATAGGGCCAATCTAATAATATAGGACACAATAGAACACCCCTAATCACCCTGTCAAAAATTCCAAAAATAAATACTAATAGCTACCAGCCTCACTTTCCGCGATCCCAAGCAATGTGTCAAAACCGTAAACGGGATGGGGGCATAACACCACCCCTGATGCTTTCCATTTTTGGTTTTTCTCATTGGCCTATTCTACAACAACAAATGAAAATAAACAGAAAACAGAAACGAACAAAGTCACATGCTAGGAAGTGATATTCTTATTCCTAACAGATTTATTTAAAACTAGAAACAGCTTCAATTTCCTCTGGCTCACTCTCAGTTGCTGATATCAAAGAAGCTGATTGTATCTTCCCGGTGTGGTCAAGTCGCATTAAAATGACTCCCCTGGAAAAACAAAATCGCAAGTAAAGAAAGATAAAAAAAAACTCAGTTGTGCTCTGTTACAGAAACATTAAAAAAGCAGCATCTGAAAATTAAGGATCATGGTAGTTGCCAACAACGATGAGAACCTTGCTTTAAAGGAGCCCATGGGGCATTAAAATATCCACCGGGTAGTTATCCAAGCAAGAAAAAAGAACAAACTATCCCAAATCTCACTAAGAACTACAATTACAAGCAGAAAGACTACAGTGAAAAAGCCCAGATTTCTGACAAGGCGAGATAATATAATTTTGCTAAATTTCAACCATAAGCAAGATACAAACACCACCATGCTATTCAACTCATTCAAGCTAACATAAATAATAGAAGATGAGGCTGGCGTGTTTTTTGTTGGATTTTAAAAAATGATCCTATTAGGGTGTCAAGAAGAATCCAACTAAGAGAAATGAATCAAACTATTGAGAATGCCTTAGACAATTCAATTCAGGCTGCCATAGCCCATAAAGATTTTGATGCCTCAAAGAGCAACAGCAACCCTTCAGTTGTAATTGGTTGCAGATCACTGTTAGGTGGATTATGTTAAGAGGCAATGCAAGCACAATATTCACACAACCTAACATGGGAAGCAATAAGGGTACCGTATTAAGATTAAATCATCAGAACTTAAGGTACGTTCAAAGCTATTTTATTTTAACTTATCATATAGAATACAGTAAGGATGTAACAGTGATCGTGCAGCCACACAACCAAAAACAGAATTAAAAACAAATTGCCATCATGAGATTGGAGTAGTGCCCATTCAAGATAAAATGTGTAAGCAGCATTTAAAATGTTTTGGGCAGCAGCCAAAGAAGACCAGCAATAAATGAACTGGTTATTAGAAGAATCGATCAAATGGAAGAAATTTTAGTAAAAGAGGTAAGAGGCAGACCAAAAAGGATTCGATAGGAAACTCTTTAAGACATAACAAGAGATGTAAAAGCCTTACAAAAGATATACGGATAGAGCAGATTTGCAAACAAAAATATGTAGCCAACCCACCTTGTAGGATTAAAACAAGTTCTGTTATATCATACAAAACAGTGTAGAAATAAAAGTATTTTAAATATATAATATTTTTTGTATATCTTAGAAGCTATGTATATTCTGTGTATATTACTCTTTTTATTTTGTTATTTTCTTTTTGTATTATTCTCTTCCTCTATAAAGAGAAAAAGGAAATCAATGTATAATCTCAAAAAATAGAGAAATATATTTTCTCAACCTTGTTTAGATGGTATCAAAGCAGAAATTAGGGATTCAATCACAACCGTCCACTGTGAAACCCTAATTTCTTCTATTCCTCTGCTATACCCTAGAACTGCCACCACTGCATCCTCAGGTTGTTGTCGCCCTTACACCAGCCCCCGCCTCTAAGATCCGGCTATCCCGACCGTTGCCACCTGTACAGTCGTCGTCGTTCTCTAGTGGGTTCCCACCTCTGGAACGATCGCAGCCTCCTAGCCTCTCGCGAAGGTCGACTACCATCCGTCGCACATGTCGCTGTACTTGTTGCCTTTGCATTGCACACCAGAGCCGCCCTTATCCGCCGTCCTTAGTTGTTGTTCGTTGCCTCTGTCACCCAGATAAGGTCTAGTTCTCTATTGTTTAGATTGGGCACCTTCACTGCTAGCGTGTCCAAATTCAGCCATTGTGTACAAATCCGACTACTGCACCACCACTCATACCCTGATATGGTTGTTCAGCCACCATGACTGACTCTGCATCTTCAGTCACTTCGACCCAGGAATCCCAATCCTCTCAAGACCAGATTACGACCATTCGTCTCAATGGTACCAATTTCCTGCGTTAGTCGCAATCTATTCGTATGTACATACGAGGTCGAGGAAAGATTAGCTATTTGATTGGCGCCACATCAACTCCAGACAGTAAAGACCCACTGTATGACATTTGAAATGCCGAGAATTCAATGGTGACGACGTGGCTTGTTAACTCCATGGAGGAAGAGATAAATTCGAACTATATGTGCTTCTCTACAGCAAAGGAACTATGGGATGAAGTCACTGCCATGTATTCCGATTTGGGGAATCAATCCCAAATCTACGAGCTCAACTTGAAACTTGGTGAGATTCAACAAGGTAGTGATACTGTCACCATATGTTTTAATTCTTTAAAGCATATTTGGCAGGACTTGGATCTCTTTAATACATGAGTGAAAAACACAGAAGATTGCAAATATTATCAAAAAATGATCGATGTTAATCGGGTATTTAAGTTTCTTGCTAGACTCAATGTTGAGTATGATGAAGTCTGAGGGAGGATCGTCGGTAGAAATCCACTCTCGTCTCTTAGTGAAGCTTTTTCTGGAGTTCGACGTGAAGAAAGCCGAAGATTGGTTATGTTGGGGAAGAAAAAGAGTGGTGAAAGTGGGCCATCTAAAAATATAGCACTCGTGACCGTTGATGTAATGCTGGTGGATAGCATATTGCAGGTCAACGAAAGGCAAAAGAAAAGCCTCGTGTTTGGTGTGATCATTGCAATAAACCACGCCATACTCGGGAGACCTGTTGGGTGCTTCATGGCAAGTCAGCCAATTGGAAGCCTAGATCGAAGCGATCCCAACCTACTGCCCATGAAGCTGATGCAAGAACATTCAACAAAGAGCAACTTGATCAACTTCTGCGACTGCTAAAGCCTAATCTGTCATCTGGTACACCCAATTGTTCATTGGCCTATTTAGGTAGAAATTCCTTTACCCTATTTAGTTCTTTTCAATCTGTTCCATGGATCATTGATTCAGGAACATCTGATCATATGACTGGTTTATTGCATCTATTCAACTCATATATTTCTTGTTCTAATAATGAAAAAAATAAGAATAACCGATGGTAGTCTTTCACCTATTGCAGGTAAAGGTCTCGTTAACCGATTGTAGTCTTTCAATCAGTACTCCATGTTCCTAAACTTGCCTGCAATCTTCAATCTGTTAGTAAACTCTCCAAATACTCTAACTGTCGTGTTATCTTTTTTTATTCCTATTGCATTTTTCAAGCCCAGAACTTCGGGAAGACGATTGACAGTGCTAGAGAAATAAACGGGCTCTACTATTTGGATGAGATGTCTTGCGCAATAAAAAAGCTGATGAGCTGAGTGGTATTAGTTCTACTTTTGTTTCTAATCAAATAATGCAATGGCATCTTAGGCTAGGCCATCTTAGTTTTCCTTACTTGAAATATTTATTTCCTATGTTGTTTAAAAGAGTGGATCCTTCTATATTTCAATGCGAGAGTTGTCATTTATCTAAAGATCATCGTGTTAAATTTCTTCTAAAACCTTATTATCCTTCAAAACCATTCTATTTGATACATAGTGATGTTTGGGGCACTTCTAAAGTCTCAACTTTGTCTAGCAAAACTTGGTTTGTTACTTTTATTGATGATCATACTTGAGTTTGTTGGGTTTAATTACTTGCAAAGAAATTAGATGTGCCTAGAACTTTCAAGGATTTTTTCCATATGATTGAAGCTCAATTTAACACAAAAATCTGTATTCTTCGATTTGATAATGGCACTGAATATTTTAATGAATCTTTGGGGGTCCTTTTAAAAGAAAAATGAATTTTACATCAATCCACTTGCCGTGAAACTCCCCAACAAAATAGTATTGCTGAACGAAAAAATCGACACCTATTAGAGGTTGTCAGGGTCATCATGTTTTCTATGAATATCCACTTCTATCTCATCAATCGTATGCCCACTCATGTTCTACAATTTCAAACTCCCTTACACTCTTTAAAACAACTCTTCCCTCTATGCCGTATATATTCTGAGTTACCCTTAAAAGTTTTTAGATGCACTTGCTTTGTTTATGGTCCTCAAATATTTTGCTCCAAATTGGATCCCAGAGCTGAAAAATGTGTCCTTCTAGGCTATGCACCAAATAAAAAAAAGGTACAAATGCTTTAATCCTATCACCAAACAAACTTATATTAGTATGGGTGTGTCTTTCCTCGAAACTCAACCCTACTTTCCCAAAAATCATCTTCAGGGGGAGCATATTGAGAAAGAAGATAATTTTTTGAATTCTAATGTTGAGGATAATTCTTTAAAATTCTATGATCCTTGTCCTACCATAATTGGTGCTCCCCTCCACTCTGATAAACAACTCAAAGATATAAATGTTCTAAACATTGTGGAACAGGGTGTGCCTAGCGTGATGGGATTGGAACCAGGAGGAGAATTACCACAAATGGATCAAAATATTCCAAAATTGGAGCTTCAATTTTATACGAGAAGGCAAACCTTGAAGAATACTATCAATCCGAATATTCCTCTAAAAATTGAACAATCGATGTCTTCGAATGATGGGACTTTCAATAGTACTTCTTCTTCTCATGGTAACTCTAAACTCACTCCTTCAAATTATTCTTCATTTGACTTATCCGAACTTGATGTCCCTATTGCTATTACGAAATGAGGGAGATCTTGTACCAAACACCTAATTGCTAACTACCCGTCATACCAAAAAATGTCTAATTATCATAAGGCCTTTCTTTTAAATATTTCTAACCTGCATGTCCCAAGAACAATTTAAGATGCCCTTGGTGACCCAGATTGGAAATTAACAGTCCAGGAGGAAATGAGTGCTCTTAAAAAGAATGGAACTTGGGAGATTGTGAGCAAACCGAAGGCAATACAACGATAGGTTGTAAGTGGGTACTTACTATAAAATGAAAGGCAAATGGGAGCATAGAAAGATACAAAGAAAGGTTGATTGCTAAGGGATTCACCCAAACATATGTCATCGACTATCAAGAAACATTTGCTCCAGTAACTAAAATAAACTCCATTCGAGTTATTTTCTCCCTTGCAATGAATTTTGATTGGCCTCTCCATCAATTTGATGTAAAGAATGCCTTCCTAAATGGTGATTTAGAAGAATAAGTGTTTATGGATCCTCCACTAGGATTTGAGAAGAGCCTCGATACAAACAAGGTATGTTGTTTAAAAAAATTCTTGTATGATCTAAAACAGTCTCCGAGAGCATGATCCGAGAGCATGATTTGAAAGATTTGGAAAGGCGGTGAAAAGCTATGGTTACATTCAGAGCCAAGTAGATCACACACTATTCTTCAAGCACGCTAATAACGGTAAGAAAACAATCTTAATTGTCTATGTGGATGATATAATAATGACTGTTGATGACAATTGAGAGATTGAAGAGCTTAAGAGGAGATTAGCTCATGAGTTCGAGATCAAGGACTTGGGTCCTCTAAAGTACTTTCTTGGGATGAAATTTTCAAGATCTAAGGAGGGGATCTTTGTCAACAAACGTAAGTATATTCTGGATTTACTCAGTGAAACGAAATGTTTGGGTGTAAGGTTGATGAAACTCCCATTGAATCCAACTTAAAACTTCAACCTACCGAGGCTAAGAATGTAGTAGAAAGGGAGAAATATCAAAGACTTGTGGGTAGACTTATCTATCTATCTCATACTCGACCAGACATAGCCTTTGCTGTAAGTGTTGTAAGTCAATTTATGCACTCACCTGGTTCATAATATTTTGAAGCTATCTATAGAATTCTGCAGTACCTAAAGGGAACCCCTAGGAAATGTCTACTTTTTAGAAAACGTGGACATCTTCATATAGAGGCTTATACAGATACAAACTGGGCAGACAGTATAACTGATAGAAGATCTACATCATAATACTGCACCTATGTGGGAGGTAATCTTGTTACTTGGAGGAGTAAGAAACAAAATGTGGTAGCCAGAAGTAGTGTTGAACCCGAATTTCGTGCAGTTGCCCATGGTATTTGTGAGGTCATGTGGATAAAAAAGCTTTTATCAGACTTGGAAGATCTCCACTTCCCTACCAGCTAAAGTTTACTGTGATAATAAAGTTGCAATCTCTATTGCTCATAATACAGTTCTCCATGACATGATGAAGTATGTAAATGTGGATAAACACTTTATTAAAAAAAAAATTAATAATGGAGTAATTTGTATGCTCTACATTCCAACAGTTGACCAAATGGTTGATATTCTTACGAAAGGATTACACAAAACTCAATTTGAGAAACATGTGAGTAAGCTTGTCATGGAAGATATCTTCAAGCCAACTTGAGGGGGAGTGTAGAAATAGAAGTATTTTGAATATAAAATATTCTTTGTATATCTTAGAAGTTATGTATATTCTGTATATATTCCTCTTTCCTTTTTGTTATTTTCCTTTTGTATTATTCTCTTCCTTTGTAAAGAGAAAAAGGGAATCAACGTATAATCTCAAGAAATAGAGAAATATATATTCTCAACCTTGTTTAGAAATAGTATACTGTTATCTTGTAGAAGTGCATTTCTAAGGAGCATTAGGACCCTCTTTCAACTTGCTGCCTACCTAATTTTCTTTATTTTGTAAAAAAGTGGATTTCCAAGGAGCATATTGACCCTCTTTTGACATGTTGCCTACCTAATTTTCAGTTTTGTGATGTTTAACCTTCATCTTCCCTAGGAAACTAATAAGATACAAATGAAAAACAATTTAGGATTAATCAGCCAAAAAAAAAAAAGGATTTATTTTAATAGCAATGCGGCAGATTAAAAGGACTTCTAATTATCTGTTCGGTTTTCCTTTTCATTAAAAAAATTGAAAACTTCACATGTTTAATAAGTTTGTTTTCAGTTTATCTTTTCATTTTTATTTTCTTTTCTATCTTTTTCTACCCCTCTCCAGCAAAGTTGCCAGAGGGTCACCAGTGACGCCTCCGGTGAAGTCACTGGTGGCGGGAGGGTAAGTTGCACTAAAAAGGAAAACAAAATGAAATAAACACTATACCAAACGGCCCTGAGTAGACCACTTTGCAACAAAACTATACCATGTTTTGCAATGTGCATTCCAGAATATAAACTCCCTCTCCTTCATTTCATATCATTGTTTACAGTAAATACTAATTCAGAATAGCTGTATGAAAGTGCAACAGAGAGTTTGCAGTATGAAAAAGCTATAAATTATTATGTTTCCTTTCACAGTGCACCACGAGAAAGGTGATAGCCAAAAATGGAAAATAGAACGCAGAGATCTAGTAAACATAATGAAGGTATGTTCACCACATGGCTAATAAAAATATGCTACACCATCAATGCAAACATTAGAAACTCAACACAGATGGATCTAATTTGGGGGATAACAGCGGCAATAAGATTGACAAATTGTAAAAGCAAACTACTGCTCTTAATGAGTTACATATTAAAATGCAAGTATAAATGATACTTCTATCTCATGATTACCTGGCATAGCGTGATTGTATGGAAACATCCCGAATTTTTATTCGGTTGACTGTTCCGCTTTGGCTCAAAAGTACAACTTCTTCATCACTTTCACCATCATCTGTTAAAATAATTTAGTGTCACCATAACCATAAGTATTGAACAGAAAAACAATATCAAAAAATTGGTTCTCAGGAGAACCAAAGATTACCAGCCAAAGAAAACCCAACTACAAACACTGCTGCCAAGCAATCTTTAGAGGATAACTGAAAAAAGAAAAATATAAACAATTTGATGTCATACCAGTGAAAATAACAACCCATTCGTGTACAATTTATTTTTTTATGTTAAGGGAAGTAATTTACAGCATACCTTGTAACCTATCAGACCAACCCTATTCAAGGGTGATACACGGAAGCTACCGAGAGGAACACGCTTCCCAAAACCATTCTCTGACACAAACAACAGCCATGGGCCACTCATGCCCCTGCCACTGTTTAGAGATGAACCATTATTAAACCTATTAAGGATATAACTACAACATATACAAAATGCATAACTTCATGATTGCAAACTGAAAAGAATTTGAGTATTATAGGAATCACAACAAAAATTACACAACTTTTGAGTATGTTGGGGGGGGGAGGTAAAGCTTTCAGTTTCACATGGAAACCATGTTGTCTCAGAATAATTGTCAACTTGAATTCAATAAGATACAAAAGAAAATTTCCCACAAGGAAATGAGAGATAGCATTAGAACTTTGAATTTGGTGGTCTATTCAGAAATTTAACATCCTGAACTTGTAAGAACAAAATGGTGCCAAAAAAAAAAAAAAAAACAAAACAAAACAGCTGGATGGAACCATAATGGTAACTGGACCAACCAAATACAAGCGTAACTCAAGAAAAGTGGAGAATTATTTTATATTCAAAGAGCAGGTGCATATATAGCAAAGGACAGCAAATATCCAAACAAGAACAAATATATACACCAAGCCATTTCTAGCTATAGTGTTTAACTGACATATACCAAACCTAGGACAATAGCAGCTCAAAACAGATACTTGCTTTATGATAATGGATAGAAATCCATGATTTAGGAATTACCGGCCATGGCTATCTTCTGAAACCCTATCTAACTCTTTCCGCATTATCGCTGGTATTATGTCCGTGCTTGCAATTTTATCCCCATCTTTTAGTCTCATTGCTATCGAACCCCTAGTATTTCTTCCAACAGCTCGAATCTAAGCCAAAGTGCCAAGAAAGTAAAACAAACGTCAGCACAAGTATGTACCTGGAATGTCAAAATACAATCCCTGGAACCATGCATTATGACAATCAAGTGCTGAAACAAATCATTAAGACAACTATAGAGTGGAAGACACAAAAGAAGCAAGAGATGAATTTCTAGCAAGGAAGCTGTTAGAAGTTTCTCTTGCAAAACTAGAAAAGGAAAAAGGAAAAACAAAAATATAGAAAGCTTCAGAAATACAAGAACCAGAGGACAAATGCTTCAGCAACCAACTAGGCTGAAATGAAGATTATCATCATGGTACATAAAGATTGTAATTCTCCAAATTCAAAATCCATCTTATTTCCAAAAATGAAATCAGGTCATAATTATTTATAATTTAGCCAATTGATATTATAGAGGATGCTATGCATAGAATTAAGGCATAAGGTTAAAATAAGAAGACTTTCTAGCATTTTATGTGATTGTAAAATCCCATTACAATAAGGGCAATTTTACCATATCGCATGAAATATCAGGAAGTTAACCACCAACATAGAAAAGTGTGACTTTAATTAAGATGAGGTTTTAACAAAGGATGCTAAGCCATATACTAAAAGACATTATTAAAATCAATATCATCAATAAAAAGGTTGACTAGCCTTGTTAAAGATAAAATGTATTGAGTTGTGATCAAAATGGATGCTCTAGTGATAAGAATGGATCATCTAGTGATAAGAATGGATCAAATGAAAAAAGCTTGCAACATAGATGCTCTTGTGATAAGAATGGAGGGAATGAAAAAAATTTGCAATAAAGGAGCTAAAGAAGGACGACAAGAAAATTAGTAAGGAACTCTTTAATATGCAAGTAAATAATGACCATACAGAAGATATATAGATGGAGATAACTGAAAAACTAGAATTCATAAGACCGATTGAATCTTCTTGCTATTGCTGTTGTTGTTGTAGTAGTAGTAGTAGTATTGAGTTAGAAGTTGAAATCACAGAAGTTGTTTCATTTATCAACTTCAAATTGTGTTGCATTCTAAAATTGTTAGCATTTCAAACTAAAAATATGCAGGTAATAACCAGAGGAATGATATTAGCCATGAGACTGTTTGGTCATTTCAAATATATTCTTTTTAAGTGGCTGGTTCTAGGGATAAGGTTCAATAAATTGCAACAGTATAAAACAGTATACGGGATAAAGGAACTCAAACAGGCCTAGATTATTTGATGCCAGTGGCGCTTTACTTATTATCAAGGCATTTGTCAATTCTGTGTATTTTAGACTTTTAATTGTGTAAAAGATAGGAGTTAGCATATTATTGGGTTTGAAAATCAAGGCCACACTTGATTTAAATTTTTTCATACCACCAAATGCACACAGTTTTGAGATGAGGATCATGGATTTATTGCAAGTATATGATTTTGCATTTATTTAATATGATATTACAGGAAAAGTGATGGTAAAGTCTAGATATCCAATAGGATGCTTTACTCCTTTATGACTATCAAACTATATTACCACCATGAACCCAATGACAGTGCACCATTATGGAACATATTACTGATATTGCATCTATAAGGGACTTTCACAAGTAGTCAAACAACCATGTTACCCAACTTATAATCATTGTAAGCAGTGGCTATTTGCATAGCACCATAAAGCTAACACACAAGAATGTTTCCAGGTTAGTTAGAACTTACTCCACTAGGCAGAACAACTCCTTAAAAAGCAGAAAATTCCCAAATATTTCAATCTATCTTGTTTCCAAGACGAACTGATTAATGTAATTTTCCCATTATGATTCATGTTGATGCAAAACGTGTAGGATATTAGGGAAAAGAACAGAGAAGACAAAATTGAGAAAGCACAATAGAGCAGGGAACAAGAAAATGCAAAGAAAATAGAGAATAGATTTTACAGACAGAAATACATAACAGAAAGACATGGCAAAGGAGAGCCATGGTAGAGGGGATCTCCAGCCTAGAGGAAAATTGTGGAGACAAAAAACAAAGAAGGATAAAACAGGGGGTAGGAAAAGAACCTGCATAGAAACAGAGATAGGAGATAAAAACAGAAGTGAAGCAACATAGAGAAAAAGAAATTCTATCAGGAGAAGAAAAGATAGCAAGCTTGGTGTTGTTAACTGAAGCAAGCTTCAGGTTATCAAAGGTGCAAGTTGAGGGGGGAGAATGTTGTAGATTAAACTTTGCTCAGAAGTCGAGAAGGGCAGATGTTCTGGAAGGAGTTAAGACTTTGCGCGAGAAACTCAAGTGCGGAAGGACAGAACAATGAATCCCAATTCTTGGAGCACGAAGTCAGGAAGGCCCTTGGGACTTCAATACAATCTATTGTGATCTCCAAGTAGAAGATAAGGGTGAATTCATTATTCTGTATTTAATTTCCTGTTTAATGTTTTGCCTATAAATGGGCATTGTAATCAGTCTTTAAAATTTTTACCACCAACAAATAGATTTGAGATTCTCTCTATTGAGTCCATAACACAAGTATTTGTGAGAGCATGAAAGGTGTAACAACATAAGAAGAAGAATGAGGAGAATAACAAAAATTTATACAGAAACAGAGTTTTATCAATAAAAGAGAGCTCAACTCTTCCAAATATTTAAACTTTATTCATTTTCAATAAGTCCATAAATTTACATTTTATCAATGTCATTTTTATAGGCTTGATAAAACTCAAAAAAAAAAAAAAAAGAACTCTTCCAAAACTAATTCTATTCAATACTTTAATGAAGTACCACTTAAATTGTACCTCAAAATCAATTAAAAGTCTTAATAAGTCTAAATTACATTACGATAAAATCAAAAAGTTCTAAATATAAAACTAAGAACTTAATTTGTTATCTTGTAAATCACAGTCATCTTGACTGCATCACATGTTGAATGTAATTATCAGCATTCCCTACATGGTTATACTATTAAGTTTTCAATGAAGTCTGAACCAAAAAAAAGAAAGATAAAAAAAAGATTAACAAAAGAAACAAACAAGCACGGAGACAAAAAGCTCAGAGTCCAGAAAACTCTCAAGGATATGTGTAATATGAGGTAGACAAGACAAATAAAAGCAATAAATGCAAGCTCCATCATCAACACAACCACTTTTGCACTAAAATGACAAATATATATATATATATATGTATGTTCCATCCAACAAAACTAAAAGCATGCACAAGTAGCAGCCATTTACATCCAAATTTTCAACTATGTCCTCAAATCGTGCAAGTAGGCAGAAATTCACAAAGATAGAAACATATAAAATTACATACACAATAGGATAAAATAAAATCAAGTAAACAACAGCTTGTATTCTTTCATTTCATCTGCTATTTTGGCATTGGTCTGAATCTACCAAGGATTACGTTAGTTAAATCAGCATTTGTCAACAATTCATGAGACACAATGTACAGAAAGACAACTTACAGTCCCACAGGATGTTAGGATAACCATTCCATTTTGTGAAGCCATGGCTACAAGGTCATCATTTGTGCAACGACGGACCCACTTTAGCTCATCACCAGGAACCTGTCAAGTTAATTTATGAGAATTGACCCAAAAACACAAGAAGGAACTTTATTAGCCACAATAGAGTGATGCAACAATTAGAGGACAAACCAACTGAATCGCTATAATCCCTGTTGACCTGATTGAAGAGAAATAATTCAAGGACACTTTCTTGATGTAACCTTTAGCCGTAAGCATTAGAAGATACTGATCTCCATCAAACTCATTCACAGGAATAATGGAAGTTATTCTCTCACCATCAGATAAAGACAAGATCTGGTGCAACATCACAAGAAGGATAACACCTTAAAAAATAAGAAGGCTATAACCAAATATTTGGTTGGCAGGAAGGCAGAAGTCCCGTACCTGGAGAAGTGGTGTACCAGCAGCAGCTCTGGAGCATTCTGGAATTTTATATGCCCGAGCTGAGTAAACTGTTCCCCTATCACTGCACTAGTAGTAGTTTTTTATGACTTCATGATGTACAAAATGTTAAAAAACAGGATAGACAGTGAATAGTAACCTCAAAATATTACCAAAAGACATAATAGAGGCCTACATTGTTGATCTAAGGGGAAATTGATAATAAGCCAATATAAACGCAAAAAGTTTGATAGAGTACATCAAATAGACAGTCAAAAGTGAAAATACTCATATTGCACTTTATCTCTTTTCCCTGAGTGAGGGAGAGAGAAGAGATTTTCCAGGCCACCGAACACTAGCGTGCCCAGCACAGATTGGCATAGTTAAGCTCTTGTCATACCCATAAATAGATCGATGCCCACCACTATTGGGACTATGTTCATGGCCATTATGGGAAATATTTTACAGAGAAGATAAATTAGTTGCATTTATATGCGAAAAACCAAGATCCGGTGATATAACACAAGATCTTCCAGAAGTGGAAAAGACTGAAAGTGCATTCACTTGGTTGAATGATGAATCTCCAAAAGATGGTTGAGGGTTGAAACATATAACAAGACTTTTTGGGATCCTATGGGAATTCCAAATTGGTGTTGAGTTAACATCATTGCAAGGTCAAGAGTCAACCTGCAGTCAACTGCAGTAGAAGTGATGTGCAGCAATGAAGAGTCAACCATCAGTCAAGATTAGATCGACTTATATAAGGAAACAAGTTATGACTATAGCAAGCAACTGACTTTAGAGTTAAATTTGGGAGACTAAATGAAGAGACGACTAGCTGCAGTTTAGGCATGTTAAGATTCAAATGAAATAAAAAAAAGTTGAGATTTTATAAAGGGGAACTAAGAGGGTAATTAATTCAAGTAAGATTACTTAAGTTTCATTAGCTATAGGAGCATGTCAAAAGGTGGACCAGCTTGGGGACTGGTTCATGGTCTGATCAGTCCAACAGATTGAACCAGTCAGATTTTAGTAACTATGGTAGATGGACCTAAACGAGTACTGCCAGAAAAAGACAATAATTAGCAGTTAGCAAACTGGTCTGGCTTTTTGCAAACTTAAAATGCTTTCATTTTAAGTGGACATTATACAATCCAATGGAGACCCAAAGATTTTTATATTTAATTCCTAGAGAGATTTCCTTGAAAGAGAAAAAAACAAAGTATAATGAAATAATAAAATGTAGAATGAGTGGATTTTAGCAAGATACTATAATAAAAATTGTTCATCATGTTCAGAGAATATGTTTTTCCATGATTAGTTGGAAAGAAAAATAAGTATTTTTGTATTGGTGTATTCCAAGTGTACTTGTCCACAGAAAAAACCATCTTAGATCCAGATAGTAATCTGTATAAGTCTATTGAAAGTACACCATATTTTAAGATGGATACCAACAAGATTCCCATTCTCATTAAACATGTGGAAATAATAATCTATGTTCAATGCAACATAACTGAACTCAATAGTCATTATCTCAATAGCTTTTTTGAACTCATGTTATAAAGACATTAGAGAGAGAACTAATTATATCCATTATAACAACATTTACACTGTCTAATGAAAAACTTTTCTACATGAGAATATCATAAGTATAAAAGAGTTTGTAACAATTTATAAGTTAATAAATCAAGAAAATAGTAATTTCATGCTTGATTTAAATTGTATTGATTATTTACAAATCACACAGAAAATTATGGAATACAACTGAAATCAGACCACAACAGAAGCCAACAATTATTGGTGAAAAAAAAAAATAAACAAAACATATCTACGAAATACAATGACTAGAATTATTGAACAAATATAAGGGAAGGAGGTATTACAAACATAATTGATAGAAGACAAAAATGAAAGCATATGAGAAATACCTGAAATAGAGGACATGGTCATGGGCATGACAAACAAGGAAATCAGACATTGTGTCATTTACTCTCAGTTTTCCAACTGATTTCCCGATGGTTCCACGATTTTGAAGATTGAACATATTGGGCTTCATTCGTTTAACATAACCCTTCTCGCTAAATGCCTTGAATTATAATTAAAAACAGTAAGAACAAGAACACACGCACAAAAGAGTTGACTGTGCAAAGTAGAGCCTGGATTAAATACCAGTAGCATTTCTTCATTTGGGACAACATCTATTTCTTCAAGTTGGCCACTATCAGTGTCCTCCAGTAATGAACGTCTAGGAGAGGAAAACTTGTTTTTTATTTCAATTGCTTCCTGCTCTATCAACTGAGAAGTGGCAAAGAGAGAAAATGTACCAATATAAGCAACTATAAAAGAAATAAGATTTACTTCCATCTCGCGTGTACAGTGCAGAAGTAAAATCCTGAACCTCTTTAAAACATCAAAACTCTTTTGGATAAGAGAGATCAAATCGTCTTTACAAATTTAAAGGAAAACGAGAGGAGAATTTAGTAGTACCAGAAAATCAAATAGAAAGAAAAGTAAGGAGGGTTCCATTCATCACGATGGTTGCTTACCACTATTCTTTCCTAGAGATAAAAAATGCCAGCCTTCGTGGTCATTTGCAGGAGGAGGTATATATGGAGCAACCTCCTAGGTTTCTTGCTCAAGGGGAGCCTAGATTGGTTTGTCGTCTTTGGAAGTCACTGTATGGCCTGAAGAAATCTCTGCAGTGCTGATTTGTTTATATAGTTATGGTGATCACACGGTCTTTAGTGCCATTCCTCTGATAGTATTACATGATTGTACAAGTTCATGATATAGTGATTATACACAATCATAAGATTGGTATATCACAATTGAAGGGCAACCTGCATTCTCAAAGTCAGACCAAGGATTTGGGCAAATTCAGATATTTCCTTGGTATTGAGGTGTTTCAATCCGTGCATGGCATTTTCATACCCAAGCACAAATATGCCTTTGATATCTTGGAGGAGACTGGTATGCTATATTCTAGACCTATAGACACCCCTATGAATCCTAATGTGATGCTAGATCCTAGTCAGGGGGAGCCAATATCAGATCCTAGGAAATATAGACAGTTGGTGGGGGCCTCACTGTCACCCAGCTTGATATATCTTTTGTTGTCAGTGTGGTTTGTCAATTCTTAGACAAAACTTGTGCCAGTCATTGGCATGCCTAGGTTTACATCTTGAGGAGTATCGAGGGCCCTCCAAGTAGAGGTTTATTATTTGAGAATCGGGATCACATGTGGATTACTGGTTATAAAGATGCAGACTGGGCAGGCGGTCCTTCATATAGGCATTCCACTTCAAGTTACTGTGTTCTTGTTGCAGAGTATCTGGTTTCATGAAGAGCAAGAAACAGATTGTTGTTAGGAGGTCTAATGCAGTAGCTGAGTATCAGGCCATGGCCCTACCTACATGCGAGCTTATTTGGCTTAAACAGATTGTTAAGGAGCTGAGATTTGGAGAGTAGGGCCAATGAATCTCATAGGTGATAATCAAGCAACTATTCACATTGCATTCAATCCAGTTTTTTTCTGAGAGAACTAAACATATTTTGATACTGTCATTTTTGTTAGGGAGAAGCTACATCTTGAGAGACCAACACTTCTTTTGTTGGTTCCAACGACCACTTGGATGATTTGTTTACTAAGGCCACGGGTTGACTATATATGTAGCAAGCTAGGCCCATATGATATGTATGTGCCTACTTGAGGGAAAGCGTTGAAGAGTAGCTGTATATGTATTTTTTTTTTCATTGTTTATATTAAACTTGAACAATAGAGTAACACTGCTCAGTTCTTCATGTTAATCTCTGTTGTTTCTTTCTCTTTCCCTCTTGGATTCTTCAAATATGGTATCACATGAATATCAAACGCTAATTTTTAAATTGTTAACCACCATCTCATTGATAAGAAGAAAAAAAAACCCATCTCATCAAAAAGCTTAACCTGATAGATAGAGAATTAACTTCATCTTTTAGGTCATTATTTTTACACTCAGCACGCCCTCCCACGTGTGGTCAGATTTCATTGCATGAGTGTTCCAAACACGTACAACAATTTTAAATATTAGATTAGCATGAGGCTTGAACTCAAGACCTTTTACCTGCCTTGATACCATATTAAATTGTTAGCTACCTTCTCATCTAAAAGTTTATGAATTTTATCTTTTATATTTTTTTTTATTCTCAACAATAATGATAATTAAGCACATGGTCATATATCACTGTTTTCTTGTCTTTTGGTGTTAATAGGGGGTGAGGGATCAGTAGTAAAGTACTCTCAGACAGACAGTGGATAACTCATGGTTATTTTAGTTACACATTTCAAACAAATCTATGACATTTTACCTATTATAACATCAAACCTCTTACAAGCACACTAGGAAGTCATTAAACCCATATTGGACAGAGTCAAACCTGTAGTATTTGTTTTTTGCTTGACAAAAGCTCCTGCAACTTGAATATTTGTTCCATCAAGGATTTACTTTCATCAACAAATTTATTTCTCTGCAGAATGAAGAAATATAAAAGCTGCTTAAGATGGTAATAAAACAAAAAAAAAAGAAAAACATAGCTCAGAATTGCCACTAACGGAGAACATATTTGTTAGAATCATAATTGCCAAGGACCTCAAGCATTGTAAGCTTTCTCAGGCTTATGTCAAGTATGGCTTCAGCTTGTTTTTCAGACAAGTTGAACTCTGCAAAAAATCACCATCAACATATACATTACTCATACCATTTCATAAGAATATTTAGTATATTCTACCAGAAAGACTTTTTCTAAACCAATCAAAAAAGATATCAGTGTTTGTTTTTTACTCTACATGAACAGTCACAAAAATTTAAACTACTTAATAGTTTTGCAAAGCATCAAGAAATAAAAAAAAATGTTACCACAGTAAATCAACATCGAAAGAAAATTCTTATTACATAAAAAACAATGGACAAAATTTCACATACAGTGTGTGTCCTATGCCTAACACAGATGAGCGTCTGGTTAACTTTCTAAACACTTTGATGTTGAGGCATGCACGGCTGCATGCCAACTTGCATGTAGGACATGCACAGGCATGAGGGAGGCACGCAGAGGTGGTGTGGTCTGCAGACATATGGGGCAAGGTGTTGGGCAACCCCAACCAACACATAGAATGATACCTCTGTGCAATGGCACACTAGCGCCGTTGTGGCACACCATAGTGGGAAGGCAACCAGCAAGGCCACACACGCATGCAGCAGGGCATGGCACCATGTCTTGTGGCCCAGGCAAGAAATGACTGCGATCAACTACTTGAAGTCACGGTTACAAGAGCAGATGATGTTGACATGCTCCCAACTTCTTGGAGCTCATGACCATGCCGCTGAAGCATGCCCCATACATAGTGTCAGCTCCATACACATGAGTTACATAAGTTAAGGAGTGGCAGATGAAGGAGTTGCCTTAGGTGGTTACCTGTGATACATGGCTGACCTGTATCACAGTTATGGGCATATATGCGCATGTATATATAAACCCAGGGTAGTTCAGGGTGTCAACTGCCAACATATATAAACATTGGGATTTGATAATCAAAAATAGGTGAGTGGCCCCAGCGGGTTCCCCTTTAGCAGTTGGGGTTATCAACTGCCAAAAATTTGCTGGAGCATCGCGGGCTTGTCCATAAATAGCACCTGAGATGCATACTTTGGCTGGTTAGAGAGAGAGGCAGAAAAGTTCTCAGGGTATCCTCCCTACTTTGCAGCTTAAGGAAATAATGGAGGGTGTTGACCCGATCTCTGCACGTTGTGTGACTGCCTTTGTGGCTACAAGTCCTGCCTCAACATAGTTTGGCCAAAACAAAGTGCGATAGCTTAGTGCCGTCACAAGGCATAAAAATTTGTGGCATTTTTTACCCCATCACAATTAGCCACTAGTATGACTTCTACATATCTTAACCAAAATTAACATTTTTTATACCATTCCTCTCATTACACCGAATAACATATTCATAACGCAGTTAATTATCTCTTCTTTTAATTCCACAAAATTGCCCTCAAGGTCAGCTGCTTACCTGGTTTAACCTACTTCCAGCAGACAACTCCCACAATCAACTGTTTTAACATGTCTTTCCAAATTTATTGCCATACAGCCCCTACACATTTCATCACTCATTATGAAATGATTAACCTAATCTAGGAACAATGCTTGCAATATATCATGTAGCCACTTCATTTGTGAGGTGGTTATTCGCATCAAGGTCAAAGTGGACCCTGTTAAAGATTAAGATGATTTAATCATGTAAGACAACTAATCGAGACTCCAGCAAGGAAAACGGATGGAATTGAACAAATCTTTGGCAAAAGAGGTAGAGGAAGGCCAAGAAAAACTTGGTGAAAACTCTTTGCTATGATATGAGTTACAAGGACGTTACGGAAAATATAGAGAGTTATAGAGATCATTAGTAAGCAAAAAATCATGTAGTCGACTCCATCTTAGTGGGATCTAGACTTAATATGTTGTTACAGTTCTTTCAAATTTGGCTGCCACATCAACCAGAATAACCTTCAGCAATATTTAGTAGGCAAAGGACTTGTTTAAGTTACATTATGCTTTTCTTTGGGAGAAGGATATGATAGGAGACAAGGAGACACAATGATGAACACCATACTAATGCACAAGGCAAGTGGTTCATGTTAACTAAGCAACAACAACAAGGCATAAGAGCTGACAGGAAAATGTGGACTTTAAAATAAAATGCCAAATGCAGACCCAAAGATTTTACCATTGATATTGTATCAAGGATTGATTTCTTAAAATCACTGGGATTAAGAATTAAGGACGACAATCAACACAACCTACAAACATAGCAGCATCAACACAAAGGACCAATACAAATCTTATACAAGATTGAATGGAAATGAAACCAAAAGGCATTAAATTTTTGTTCTGACTTGAAAATACATTATTCAAGTATGAGGAAACAAGACATCATAAAGGAATTGATGTAAGTGTGAAGGAGTACCATTTCTCAAAGCAGCAGATGCCAATGCATTGCTTGAAGCTTTCCTAATTATATCAATTACTCCATCCAGATTATCCAGCCCCACAATGATGCCCTAAGTTCACCAAGAATATCATCAAACACATACATAGTTGGCATTTAGATGGTGTGGTTAGTTGCACATGCAACGGAAACTATCTTATTTTGTTTTGTAAAACAGTTGAACTTCAAAGCTGCTTATCCATTGTCTTGTAACTTGAATGTCAACCAGTACTAATTGAACTACAGCATTCGTAACAATAAATTGATGAATCCTGAAATGATTTCAAGTTGTTCCAACATACCTCAACAATATGACTCCGATCTTGTGCTTGTAAAAGCTTATACCTTGCACGCCGTTCAACTATAGAGCATCTAAAATCCAAAAATGCCTGCAACAATAAAAAAATAAAACATGAACAAAAGCTGTTTTTCCTTGAAAAATTAGTAATTTCTTGACCATGGCATTGCTAAATATCATTCAATTGGAACTAGCAACAATAAAAAATGCAGGAATAAATTTCAATAACCAGTTACACAAAGGTATCATTTGATACCACCGATGCCCAATCCAGCTAACCACATCAAACCCATTTACCATATAAACTTCCAAGAGTCAAATTGCACAACATAGGTATTTCACAAATTCAGAAGAGTGCATCAAATTACTTTTTTTCTAGCACTAGTGCCAGAACACACAGCAGAAGGAAATGTTCTGACTATAAGAAGCCTTATGAAGTTTTTACGTTGTGTTAGACCAAACATACATTGCCAACAATATCAATCCTATTCACAACACACGCAACAGTTATGAGCTTAATATGAAAGCTAAATGATTTTAAGCTTGTCTATGACAGAAGCGATAATCAGGTATCTACAGGCTACAACAATGCTACCTTTCTGTCAAATAGAAAAATGACAAGATCAATACTAAATTATGTTTTTAACACATATGGTCCCATTAGTTGGAGCTGTCTGATGCTACATTAGTATTGTTGACTCTACCATTGAGGTCAAGTGTACATTAACTCTGGAAGCCGCCATAGTGGAACCCAATAATCATTTGATGTGACAGTTAAGAAATTATTAAGCACACAAGAATCTAAGAGAGAACACATTGCGGTAAACATAAAATTTGGACAACCAGGAGGTTGTCGGATTGTGCATGGCCTTAAACCATGTATTTTCAATATCATGCATATACAGCAAGTATTTAATCAGTATCACATCAATGTCAGGACGAATATCTACAAACCATGTTCATCGCAAAACAAATATCTAGCCTGTTGAAAGCATTGGATACATGAGACCTCTCATGACCGAAGTATTAAGCATCTCCTCTTCTCATAGTATAACCTTGGACATTCATTAAAAACGAACAAGATATTATCTTAGAGGTGTGAAACCCTTCTTAATATCATAGATGGCACAGTTGAACAAGACCTTATCTGTATACTATATGCAACATACAAGAAACACAAAATTATGTTCTTTCAATATACAAAGGCTTCCCATAAATAATGTAATTCCTTTCCCACAACCACAAGTCCTATCAAAGTAATGAAACAACTAAATCTGTACTACAGAATACCATAAGCACATAACATTTAAAGTACAACCATGAATTCAAAGGTTAATCAATTCAAATCTTGATCAGAAAAAAAACAAAATAGAACAAAATAATCCCCTGATTAATTCAAATGCTCCACTGAGAGATGCACAAGTCAAGAATTGGACCTATGCAACTTGCACAACTTGTAGTCATGGGCACAGCCACAACCAAAATGCCTGCGCGTTGTCATGATTAGAATACATAAACACTGTATCAACTCTAGAGCACCATGCCAATGACTTGCATCTATATCACATACAGGTGACAATTAACTACTGAGTTGTTTCTAGAGTTTCCTGATTGCATGCAGGCATTCCTCTAAACTACATCTAAGCCACCTATAAATCCAGAAGCACAAGAGATACAGCACTAAAGCCAATATTGCCCACAGCATAACCAAGAAGGGAAAGAAGTGAAGCCAAATGTGCATATCCACACCGCAATAAACAAGCTAAATGGTTTTTTTTTTTTTTAAATCTTAGTTACATTTTCTTGTAATTTTTTTATCTTTCTTGGTATGTACATCTACTTTCCAGAAACCATGAGGAACCAATGGCCCATCAAACAATTTAATCATTTTAATCAAGTTGAAGATGTTGGCAAGAAGAATGGCAATGGGAACACTTCCTTTGCAAAAGCTCACAAATACAAGCCCTATGCAAAAGCTGGACAACAGATTCCTTTGCAACCCCCCCCCCCCCCCCCCCCCACAAAAAAAAAAAAAAAAACCAAAAAAAAGAAGAAAAAAAGGCATCACAACGCCTGAGGCTCCCCTTTTTGCAAGGGTGAGGCAAGGATAATTTTTGTATGCAGCCTTACCTTTGCTTTGCAAAGAGGCTGAGGCACTTTCACAGGCCAAACCTACCCAAAAGAACAGTAAAAGATACAAGCTTACAGCAATGAAGTGACTAGAATGTAGGTGGGTGCACATGCAAGGAGGTGGTGTGTGGGTGTTGTCACACAGAGAGAGAGAGAGAGAGACACACACACACACAGACAAAACAGACAGCCAGAAAGGACAAAGGATAATAAACAGGAAAAAACTTGCCTGGAGCAATTCCTTCAAGCCCATCAATTGAGGTTTTCTGTTAAGAATGCTACGGAATACAAAATAAACAAATTAGTCAGAATAAGATCATTCTATTAACAAGAATGCTAGGATGAATGTGCAACCATAGAAGAAAAGAAAAAATTGGAATTGAGATTATTCATAAGATAAGATGCATGAAACATAATTAAAGTAGTTTGGTCATGTGAAAAGTAAAACAATAGAGGATCCTATTAATTTAGTAGAAGGAAAGGAAAAAGGATTTAGCAAAACAAGCAGAACACTAAGAAAAAGTTGTGGGCAACAATTAGGTATTATAGTAGTTATAAGAGCCTTACAGAAGATAAGGTCATCGATAAAAATAAATGCAGAGCTAGAATTCAAGTAGCCAATCCCACATAATAGGATAAGGGGTCGGTATATTGTTGCAGATATTTTACATTGATAGAGACCTAAAATAGTCTTTTAAGACACTTTGTCAGCAGCTGTTTTTATTTTAATTCATCATTTGAGGTTTTTTAAACCCTAAGTTTCATATTATCATTCTAGATTCCT
Source organism: Diospyros lotus (assembly GCF_014633365.1). Taxonomy (NCBI): domain Eukaryota; kingdom Viridiplantae; phylum Streptophyta; class Magnoliopsida; order Ericales; family Ebenaceae; genus Diospyros; species Diospyros lotus. The sequence continues at coordinate 5,155,487 of NC_068342.1, read as the reverse complement.
TTTTTTCTTTTTTGGCTGATGATTATCATTCTAGATTCAATCTTACATGGTTTTAACCCAAATTGTGCACTAGTTTTGCCAGTTCCTCCTTGCACACTGCATCATATTGGTTCTTAACTACCTAAGATTCTAAATACTACAAACATGGTCTTATTACCTATCAATAAAACTTCCCTCTTAGCATTAAATATATATATATATATTGCATACAATGCAAGACACTTCTACACGTGACCAGGAGCTTTAATTGTGTAGGTAATGTCCTCATAATCTACCAACCCTGGGAATTGTGCAATATATCTTCTAGAAAATAGAAGAATGAGATTTTCCTAAATTTATGTAAAGTTTCATCTCCAAAGCAATAACAATGATGATTCAGCTTTAAGATAGGTTGTTTGCTTCCTAGAAGTAAAAATACCATATCACAGAAATCCCCCAATATAAACCTGCATGGCAGAAGTAATAAATGCAGAAACAAGAAAAATTAAATAGACAAGTAACAGATTATAAACATGCAGAAACAAGAGAACAGAAGTAATCCTTAACAAGAAAATACCACCAATTAAAAAAGATAAATATTATGTTTTTTCCCACTTTTTCAGAACACTTGCTAATAATTTAAAACATGCTGCACTCCCTTAGACCTTAGAAAACCAAATATCAGATCAGTATCGCAATTCAATACTCCCTAATAAAATCATCATTCCACAAAAACCACTCACCCCACCATATTGCAGTTAAAGCTAGACTGAAGAGCAGTAAGCCGATATAGATTGTTAAGAACAATAGATGGATCAGAACCCCGCTTGAGCTGGATAAGAAAATAAAATCATTATCAAGACCCAGCAAAACACAAACCCATAATGGTTTTCAATTTCTTCAAGTAAACAAAATAATCAAGAGAACATTGGTGATAACTGATACCTCAATGACTATACGCATTCCAGTTCGATCACTTTCATCACGAATATCACTTATACCTTCCAAACTCTAAAAAACAATGAAATCATAATCAAGAATAGTGTCATTCACGGTACACTTTCCCTCTAAATTTGAAATTACACTATAATAAAATGAGAAATCAACACACCATAAAGTGTAAAGAATTACACATTTTTACTCATTACAAATTGTTTTTTGAGCAAAAACAACAATCACAACCCTTTATCCCACTAGGTGGAACAGATTGTTTAAAGAAAAAGTGAGTATTAAGTCTATAATATAACAATCCCAAGCCATTCAAAAGTTACCTTGTTTTCCACAAGCTCAGCAATTTTCTCAACAAGAGAGGCTTTGTTGGCTTGGTATGGAATCTGTTTAATCCACACAAGAATATCCATAAGTGCATTTCACATCCTCATTTTAGTTAGATAATAAACCTGTACCTCTCTTAAATTCCAAATAAAGGGACCAAGATAGTACTTCTGTTATAACAATTGCAGTTCGCTTTGTTTTAGAATCCAGCAATTCAATGTCGGCCTTCCCTCTAACAACAATTCGCCCCCTTCCACTTCGATATGCCTCTAAGATGCTTCACAAAAATGAGTAACTATCAATTTAAATCACAATTGACATTGATGACACGAGGCAAGGCCATCTTAGAAAATGATGATAAATACATAAATAACAAAAGAAGTCATATATGCTAATGTTTGAAAAGGTAAAATCTGTGGAAGCACAAGCCTTCCATTAACTTCTGTTCGATGCCTTAAAAATTCCAGCATACAGAATAAATGTATACACATATATACATATGATAAACAAACAAGTCTATTTCAAATTAAACTTTGATGTTTTAGTCTCCAAAGTTCCATGTGGTGTGCCACAATTTAGCTTGCATAATTTCAAGTGCTTGAAAACGTATGATCAAACAAAATTCAGAAGAGAAAAAGCACCAGCCATGGCTACAACAAGACTTCTCTAGATGAAGCTTGGCATTACAAAAAGATTACAAGCTCCATGAGCACGTGCTATGCAAGAGATTTTCTTTATATTCTATTAAATTCTTTGTATTTCAAAAGTTCTAAATTCAGCAAAAGGGAAATTTGTTGTCAAATTTCTCCATCTTCCATTGTGATTATTTGTAATTTTTGCCAAATAAAGCTAAAGTTAAATGAAATATTTGGTCATTCCATGTATTATTTATAACACAAAGTCCAGAGTTATGTACAATACATTATTACAGTTCTTCAAAGACAAAAAACCTAATTGTTGGCACATAAGGAACAGTGAAGGACAAGATCAATTTACTAAGATTTAAAGTATAAGGATTTACTTTCATCACAATTTTTATTACATATTATGATTATTAAGACACCTGAATACAATAAGCATTTGATAAGGTAAGAAGACGACGAAGTTGCCTTGGAATTTGGTTCATGTAATCTACAAGTTACACAAAATTTAGTTAGTTTATATGAAAAATACAAAGTTTTCTCTGAAAACCAGTACGTACTGGTTTTCTCTAGACCGAGTAGGTTGGGAAAAAAGTGCCCAAGAAAAATCTGTCCGCCAGCTCGCTGAACGTAAAATGAGGGAATGAACCTCGTAGTTATCAGTTTCTCTGTTCTTCCAAAATTTGCCACAACAAAATTGTACCATGAAGCAACAATATCAAGAAGACATTTTGCATGCTTCTTGCTTTTTATAGAAAAATCCAATTGGAAACCAGACAATTTTGTAGGGTTTCTGTTGGGATTTCTAGTGTAAGAAGAGTAGTGGGCAAAACAAAGATTTTGAGGTTATTAAAAACGAGTAGTTTGCAAAAGGTAGGAATCATGTTGAAAGTTAGAATTGAAAACAGTAACACAAGTTTTCAATGATTTTCTGGTACAAGTGGAATTAAGTTTAAATTGAAATCTAATAAAGCAAAAAAAAAAAAACAAGATTCATTCAAATTGCATATAACTTCTCTACTTTAGTTATAACTTGCTCATCTGAAATCCCATTAATTTGATTCTTTTGGTGTTGGAAAGAAGATATAAAGATCAACTTTTCCATTTTAACAAGAATTTTCACAGTTTCAATAGTCAAAAATTAAGTCAAAGCTAGTGTCACAGAGCCATACAAAATCTGCACAAGTTTGACCTGCAAAAATTTAATCTAAAATTATTATATTGCTTAGACATGGTTTTATTTTATGTCACTTTTCAATTTTCTTTCTTTCTTTTTTTTTTTTTGGTGGGGGTTGGGGGTTGGGGGGAAGGAGGACTGCATTTGTTGCATTATTTTCATTTTCAAAGAAAATGAATATAGTTTTCATTACCTTGTAAAAAAAATATATAAGACACCAAAATAGTTTTTTTTTTAATCTTTATATTTTTGTTCCCATGCAACAAAACTAGCCCAGTACACTTCATCAACCAACCATTGTTTTCGAAAGCACTAGGCGTGCTTAAGTGCAAAAGGGCTATGGAGCTTAAGTGCACAGTGAAGCCCACATAAATGAAACAAAGAGTATAAGCTTTTATAAGCATAGAAAAATATAAACTATTAAAAATGCAATCTTTAAAAAAAAACTAAGTAAGAATGAGGGCTGAAAATTTAACAAATTATGAGATATCATTTTTCATTTAAATTTTATACCCATCTACAAGTTCATAAAATCATAAAAAAAAAAAAAAGCAAAAGAACAAAAAACCTTAATTTACACATATCCACAATCAATCAACTTCTAATTTAAAGCAATCTCCAGACAGTTAATCCTTAATTTACAATCAATCAAAAATCTGTAATTTACAACAATCAATAATCAATAATATTTTACAACAATCAAGAATATATTAGCAATCCCTAATTTACACCTAATTATATGTTTAAATCAATATTTTTTGCTCGGTAAATACAGTCGAGCTTTTTGTTTTCTGTTTTTCAAAGTATATATCATTTTATCATACCTTAAATAGCTTTTTTTGGGTAAGGTTTCCATTCAAGCAGCCACATCACTACAGAAATTTAAACAAATCCAACAATTCATGGTCTGATAAAAAAAAACAAGCATATTTTTGAAGCTTGCTTTTTTGCGCTTCGGAGCTTAGGTAAAAGCGCAAGTGCAGCGCACTCTAATCACTTTCAGCTAAAGTGACCGAGGTTCACACAAAAAGCCCTAAACATGCTGCACTTTGCACTTGTGCTTTTTCAAACACTGAACCCAACTTCCAATTATCACAAAATCACACCCATTCATCAACCCAACCTCCTACAACCAACCAGGAATTTCTCTAGGAGATGGGCATTTTTGTCAATATAAACTAATTTTTACATATATTTAATTATCTAATAAAATACACTACTTTTTTGTCAAACATCATTATTAATTTTTGGTTTCAAAGAACAAGGATGTAATTGAACACAATATTTAGTTTTTGTATTTCTATTGTTGAATTGTTAACCACCATCTGATCTAAAATCTTAAGTGGTTAGATAAAGAGTTAACCTTATCTTTTATATTATTATTTTTACTCTCAACATCTATAAAAAATGAAAATGAATACCCAAATAAAAACAAATGCATAATTGATGCTAAAATCAAATAAATCTTAGGAAAGGATTGTCTGAAGTCCAGTGCTTTTATACTTCTTTTTTTTTTTTTTTTTTTTGGTTTTTGTGGTAAAGAAGAATCAAGCAATTGCAAATCAACACTTTTATACTTTCTTTCAACTGTAAAGACCCTGAGCATTTTAGGAAGCCAAAATTCTATAAACACAAAAGTTCGAAAGTTCAAGGAAGACAAGGATATCAAGAATCAGAAGGAGACTCTATAAGTATAGCCTGTGGGTTTCAGCAGGTTAATTAAGTCAAGAACAAGCCCAGGCATTCAATCAATTGCAAATTTAAGCAAGCATGGAGAGTTATGTGGTCCAACAACTTGGAAAGGGGGGTAGATCTAATAACTGGTTTTGTCAGTGTTTAGTTGATCCAGGGCCCAAATTGTCCATGGTTTTTCTTCCCAGGCATGAATTCCTCATACATCGCTACATGTTTTCTTATGTTTCACTCATTCCTTATTTAATTTGTGATTGATTGCTTTGCATATCATTTCATATCAAAAGGCCCCAACACTGCATCTAGTGCCAATTTATAATTTCTTTAAATTAAGTTAAGATAGTGTAACAACCTGGGGCAGAAATGAATATGGAAGCAAACCAGAAGATTAGATGTTAAACTAGAGGATGCAGAGGAAGAAGATGATGATGGCTGGGAAGAAGTGAAGGACGAAGACTAAGACAAGGATGAAGGCATTTCTCAACCACATGCCCATATGAACTTCTCAATTTTTGGGATACAAAATGCCTAGGATCATTTTTGGGGTTACTAGGATTATAGGATGGGAGTTTGAGTAACAACCTCAATGAAGTCAATACACATAATAGCAAATTTATTCTACCAATCTTACTTAGAAGAGTGCAATTCTCAGATTGGAAGCGTGTAATTCTCCAATGATAGAAGACCAAAAAACTCATTCAGCAGATATTTTGTGATTGGGAATATTCTTCCCAAACCACTCAATTCAACAGGAATTAGTTTGCATAAACTGGTTCTGGTAGTTGATTCCGAGAATAAGCACCAATCACCAATTCATTTCAATTAATAAGTGACATCAAAGTTTAATTCTTTTTGTTACTAACTTACAACTTGCATAAATGGAAGAACCTGAATAGATTACAAACAGATAGAAAAAACAAAGAATACCAAATAAAAGTAATCATTTTCTTTGACTTTTATAATGAAAACAAAAACTATCAAAATATCCATATGCTGCACCAAACAGACTTTATACTATACATGAACTAATTAAATCCAACAACTTAAAAAGATAGCTTTGACCAAACAATTAAAACTGTGATAATGTTGTGTGCACTTTGTACATTTATTATTAATCCAAGCAAGACAATTACACCATAATAATTTCCACCTCAATAGATTGAAGATCCCATTTTTCATCACAACAATCTCTGAAATATCATGAACCAATTAAGTACGGTGAATAAACAGACAGATCATGTCAAATAATCATAGATAGCATGTTTCTGTGATATACACAATTTTACAAATAATGAAGGCAATGAAATGATAAAATCCCTCAATGACAAATATAACCAAGAAAAGAGAAAAATCAAGTTGCAAAGAACAAAAATAATAAATTAATACAATAAAGGTGCATGAGTGTATTTAATGGCACCTATGTATAATTAAGACAATAAAATCATACTCCCAACTAAATGAATAAATGAATATGAAAGGGCCTGTAAAAGAGAATTCAAATACAAAAGTGTTGAAAGAAATCAAGCCACAATAAAAAGTTAAATTGATAGAAATTCTCCATTGCTTAATAAAAAGCAAAGAACACAGTGCAACGATAGTAATAATGGCCTCCTTTAGCATACAAGTACATAGAAGAGATTTGAGACAAGAGAAGGTGTCAAGTGAACCCACCCAGTATTACCCATAATTAGGCCACCAGTTGGGAAATCAGGTCCTGGCATGTATTCCAGTAGCTCTTGCAGCTATTTCATAAACACAATTGTTAGGGGAAAATACATTCAATTGTATACATAATCAGAGATGGACATTAGGCAAAGAACATTACTTAACAACTTATCTACCCCCACAAGGAAACCATAAGTTCTCTCTAGACATACCTAAAACAATGATGATAAACCCTGGCCCAGAAGTAATAACAAACAAATGCTGACAAAACACAAAAAGATGGTGAAGTATTCACAACACAGAATTGTTATATAAATGCCAATAATATTCTCGAGGCCTCAACATTAACTGTACTAATTGACAGCCATAAGAGATATTATTGAATATTAACTGGTCACTTATTACCAAGAATGTTCCCAAACATGACAACCAAACTACCAAACTGATCTGAGAACTAGAGGTTTAGAGTATCATCTTCTCTTGCTGCAAAGTTGGAGATTTTCTTTCAAAGAAAATTATGCCTGTAACTGTAAACAAATGTAAGAATTTTTTGTCTGCAGAAAGGAGTTTAAGATATAGAACTACAGCCAATAAAAAATAAAATGCATGCAACTATTAAGTTTTTATTTTCAAAGCAATTGCAGGAGAAAATGCACCTAATACATGATATAGAAGCAGCCTAGTCTTGAAACATTAAAAACAATAGTTGATAAACAGCATACAGGTTAAATAGTCCTAAATCCAAACTGCCAAATGTAGCAATCACTCTTTTACTCTTAGACTTAAAATGATGATCAAAGAGAAGGAAAAATAATGAAAAATAAAATAAATTCACAGAACTCTTAAATACCATTTATGAAGCATATCTCTTTCCCTCTTAGCTCCAGAGTATTTCTTATAACACAAATAAAAAAAAATGTGGAACGGTTATTCATTTGATTGCTTGAGTTTTTGGTGGCACTAAATTATTGAAAATCTTGCATCGGCTACAGTTTAAAAATGGGAAGACGATAACATATATCTAAATTATACATATTGTTTTCAGAAATAAAACACACTTTTCAAACAGTTAAGGTTTAAAACAAATCCAATACTAGAAGATTTAACATTTTTTTAAAAAAATAATAATAATTAAAAAAAGAGTTTTGAGATTCATAAGATAATCATTAATGAAAGATACGAATACTACCGTGGCTTCTGGGTTATGAATAAGAACAGATAATGCATCCACCAATTCACCAAGATTGTGAGGAGGAATGTTGGTTGCCATTCCAACCTGAAATGTTGAACCATTACTTCACTGAAGAATCTGAAGGTCTATTGAAAACCATTAAGAAGAAGATGAACACAGGTTTGAGTTTTACAAATAGCATAAAAAGAACGGGGGAGAAAATAAACCAAATTTAGAACATATCAAACTAGAAATTTCATAAAAAACAATAGGTCTGATTACCGCAATTCCAGAAGAACCATTCAACAATAAATTTGGAATCCGAGCAGGCAGAAGTGACGGCTCCTTTTGAGAATTGTCGAAGTTTGGAACAAAATCAACCTGCAGTAGATTGAAACATTTGATACCAGATAATGTACGCGATGCACGGAACCATGCAATTGTAAATGGCAAGCTGTTCTAAGGAGTAGAACTGACTGTATCTTGTTCCAAATCAGCCAACAGCATTGCTTCACTAAGAGCCTGAAAAATAAGCCTGTGCACATCAGAATGCAACATAATACACATTGCCCAAGCAAAAAAATATAAAACGACAGTGCACATCAGAAAGCAGAATAAATATTTTTTGTGTGTCCAACAGAAATTGCACTGTTTGTATAAGCACCCACAAAATTTAGAAAATTTTTAAACAACTATATCACAACAAGGTACTGAAGTTTTAATGTTTGTCCATATTCAAGCTAATACGTAGTCCTGCTATCGCAAATAGCCAACTATAAAATTCACAAAAACTTAAACCTACTTCCAGCCTGCACTCAGTGTAACGCATAGCAGCAGGAGGATCAGCATCAATCGATCCAAAATTCCCATGCCCACGAATCAGTGGGAAGCGTAAAGAGAAATCCTGGAACAAAGTAAACCTCATGAGATTTCAAACAACTAAATATAACTAGAACAAGAGAACTAATTAAGCCATCAAACTTATGATAGAAATCCCACATCTTTTGATCAACATCCCATGTCACAAGTAGGAGCATTTAATTCTGTGTGCCTGTGTATGAGCACATGAAGGAGATGGGGGAGTGCTAAGTATATTGAAAGTCAAAGCACAACTCTTACACCCTAGTTCTCAACATGCTTTATAGTGCATGTTGTCTGCTAGCTACACTCAATGCAGAAAAGAATAGTAAAGTAATTCACTGGAATTGCCAGAAACATTTTTTTTCTGCACAAGTTTTTGGTTAAGCCAAACAACTTTAACAGCAATTTATGAAAGTACAATATGATTTCATTCAACTTGATGCTCCTAAGCCAGATATCCCAGTCAATGGTATTGCAAAATGAACGAGTCTGCGGCAGTGTCACACTGCAACTATTGGGGTCGAGTGATAGAATTAGGTAATTAAATGAAGTTCAGCAAATTATTTTTATTATCTTGTTTCTCATTTCCCCAGCAGGCTACCCAAGTTAAAACTCTGCACAAACCAAGGGAATATCTTTATCAGTCATCATACCAAGTGGTTCCTAAGCTGGGGCATTGCCTAGGCCCCAGTGTTTCCTAATTTGGCTCCTTGGAAGACCTACAACAGACCAGAGTGCCAATAATTTCAAAGAAAATCATGTCATATGCATTATAGGCAATCTCCTGAAGCACATATATGACACTGCAATATGGAAAATTTAGAAAGGAAGAAATAAACTTGATTAAACAAAATATGGACCACAACATTAAGTATCAAGAAAATTTTGTATTGTTCTTCATAGAGATGGAAAGCTTTCCAACCCCAGGAATCCACAGGTAAAATCTCCATTGGGCTAATTAAATGGAATATCCAAACTACAGAAACTATCAAGCTAAATACAGATGGAAGCTCTAAGAAATTCAGGAAAATCAACGCCAGCCTGGACATATAACTTTGTCCTACAATCAGCATCCTAATCATACTCGTGGAAAACAGCTACACCAACACTGATGTTGAGCCATATTCTCCAGTTGCTGTTAGATAAATTAGGAAAGCTGCCTGAAGCTTTTCTAAAAGGGCTTTGATTACAAGACTTGGCATTTCTTCATCCAAAATGTTCTTGCATGGACAAGCATCCCTTAAAAGAAGGAAACCAGCAAATAGACATGAAGAGCAATTCCAGAGCTGATCAAATGGGACAATAAAGGACCCCAGGAAATGGGGAGGCAGCAGTGTCTGATATAGTACTCACCTACTTTAGAGGGATTGGATTCTTTTTCTGTTCCTTTCTCCTCTGTTGAACTAAATGCACAGACAGAGAGAGTATGAAGAAGATAAAGAGAGAAAGAAAAGAAAGGAAAAAAAAAGTAATTTAGTTAGTGTGTGGTGCATAGATCACAACCTGAACCTCGCACACTCAAGAAGCTCCAAATAGCAGAATGATTTGAACTCCCAACATGTTTACTGAAATATTTTGAGTCAGCAGTCAGCCTCATAAAGTGATTCATGAGATAGTCAAGGTCCTTTACTACAGCACATTCTTGAGAAGGACAGCCCCACCAAAGGAGAACACATGCAGTCCTCTGTGTGCACTACCGAGCGCTAGAGCTTGTTAAGCTCTCCGAAACCAATTTCTATGACATACTGCTCCAGGAAATCTCCTCAGTATAATTACTGTTGTCATCTCTGTGATGACTCTCCACAACACAGATCTCCCAAAAAGTTCACCTCAGATGGCACCTCTCTTTTCTTGAGGATACTCTTCTGTTCACCTACCTCGTCGTTTTACCTTGTGCATCTTGGGCAAAACTAAGTATCATTTCCTTACAGCTCAAGATAAAAATATGCGCACGTGTGTGTGTAAACATTTTGCATTGAAAAATATTTTCCAATGTAAACTACTTTGAGTGAAAACAAACACACCCTAAAAAAGAATCAAAATTGAGATTGTGAAATATGCAATGCATTTCTAACCTGATAGCGAGAACGGGAATCGAGGTAATAATTTACAGATTCTTGCCCTACTTTAGAAATCTACTATTAGATTTTTCTACAACAGGTAAGCTAGCCCTTCAATGTCATTAGCCCTGTGTTTCCAAATACAATTTCATAATCCTTGCCCTCCCTTATCTTTTCAGCCTTCTACTTCTCACTCAAACTCCTATATGACTCAATCTTCAGAACCAACTATTATCTAAAATACCACCAACTTTCACTTTGAAAGAAAAGTACTAATTATTTGCGCCTCTACAAAAGTTTTAGACTCTAAGCATTCTTCTACTTTTCCATCTAAAATAGAGGAAGAAAAGGTTTCATCCAATGTGTTGATGTACATCAGCCTTGCATGAAAAGGCATGAATAAAGCAGAGGCAGCCTAACAGTTTAACATTTCCTGCATGCCACTCCTCTAAGAACAAATGGCAATAGATGAATCAGTTTGAAATATGAATTATGCTCTCAAGATTATGCCCATAACAAGAACTATTACCAGGAGCACATCGCAATGGAACTTCACTTAGAGCATTCACATGTGAAATGCTCATTGTCATTTTTTAAATCTGTAACTATATCATTAGCAAGGGAGGGCAGTGAACTTGGTGAAATTGTCCAAACCAGGCCTTCCATTAACTTGCATGTGAGAGTACTTCAAATGTATGATTTTAAACTATTAAAGACCAGCAAAAAGTTAAAATTGCTTCCTGTATAATATTAGAGACAATCAAAGCATTAGTTAACTCCATTCATGCTCTTCTAATAAGAACTAACCAACGCTAACATTACCTGTGCCATTCGGACCAGTGAATCATATACAGCAGTGTCCCCGTGAGGATGAAACTTACCGAGAACCTGCAACAAGGCAATAGAATTAAAAGGTTAAGTAATCAAGCATGGTGCAAATAGCCTAGAAGTCATCAATATAATTCGAATAAGCAAAGGGTTTTATATCAGATTATAACCTCCCCAACAACTCTAGCACACTTCTTGTGGGGTTTCCGTGATGAAAGTCCCAATTCATGCATTGCAAATCTGCAGTCAATTAATTCAAACAAGAAAAATAGTATCATATATTTTGGCTTTTAACATGGATTCAACTTACCACACAAATCACAAGAGCCAATAAGGGCGGGCACAAGTCCAATTGTAATTCGATGTTTTGGATGTGCGTTATGTGATGCAATACCATGATCAAATCACATGTTTTCTTCTACCAAGAAAAATCACAAAGCATAACTGAGTGGTAATCACGTGTTTTCTTCTTTATGTAATAAGGCATACCCATTCCATACAATGATCAAATCACATGTTTTCTTCCACCAAGAAAAATCTTGAAGCAGAACTCAGTGATAGAAGCTCCCTAAACAATGGTTAATCGCATGGAACAACCAAGTTCACAATACATCAAGTAAGTAACAGGGTTACGCGTCGATTGATTAGATCTGCTGACACAGCTGAACTTGGTCGCTGGCAATGGTTTTTATAGCAGGCAGAATCATCGTGTTTTATCATTCACGTGTGGGAAGAAACAAAAAGTTTTGCTTCTGCAATGAAACATTCTATTGCCCGGTGACATTTAGCAAACGTTAATAGTATCCTGGATTGTCAGGACATAGGCGCTGAAAGAATCTTTTTTTTCCCGAAAAAGGGGGGAAATCAGCGGAGCTAGTTTGTTTATTTAGATCAAATTTGCATTTACGTTTTCCCAACATGTTCGCGGTAAACAAGAGGTAGACAAGTTATCACTGACGAACAGAGGAGGAGGACTCACAGTATTCGCCTGTGGACCGGTTTCAAGCCGTCGCGAATATCAGGCAACGCACGGCCGAGCAACACCGACATTGCGTAAGCCATGTAGGCCTCGGTCGCCTCTTTGTGAAGCACCGTGGGAACAATACCCCTCCCGTCTCCGCCTTTCCCATCGCTGTTCCTGTCCTTCACTCTCACACTCCCATTCCCCTCTTCCTCCTCCTCTACCGAACTCTCTTCCTCTCTGTGCCTGGCTGCCACCGGCCGAACAACATGCCTCGACGATTTACTCACCGACAGGAATCGGAGCTCGGATATACCCTGCCGGAGCCGGCGAAAACGGACGGGCGAGACTCGAGGGAGGGAGAGCTGGTAGCGCAGTACGCGGAATCCGGTAGAGAACGCCATGGGTGCACCGAGTTCGGGCTTCGCTCTCGCGCCAGTACTGCAGCGAGAGTTCATGCCATTGAACTACTCTCTCTCTCTCTCTGTCTGGGATGGGAACGCTGTCTCCTGAACCAGGACGAGCCAGAAATGGGGAACTTAGCTTCCAACTAAAACCCTAATGAAATTTTTTCATTAGTTCCCGCGCGCCAAGTATCCTAGTTCTCTTCCTTACTCCTGCACGCGGAAGGCACGTGGCATTCCTTCCCGTTTTCTAGTCCCCCGTTTTGTTTCTTCTAAATTACGATAAGAACCCCTGGAATTCTCTTAATTATGGAGATAAATAACTTTCTCTTGCCTTATAAAATAGTAAATGACCAATTTATCTTAAATTCAAAACATTATTTTTATTAACTAATAATCTTATTTTTAGATTAAAAATAATATAAATCAATACATATCGTCTAAAATAAGTATTTTTATTGCACTTTAACATCAAACGTCTTTTATATAATATAATGTCAATGTTCAGATTTAGTCAATCGTGATTCATAAGATTACAGTAAATAATTAAACTCAAACACAAAAATGAGGAATCAAGTAGAAGCAAAGATAGGGAGATTTTTACGTGATTTGGCCAGAATAATACTTACTTAACGACTATTCTCTGATTATTTAGGACAGAGTAACAATATATTATTGTGGTTACATCTATTTATAATAGTATTTTTTATCCATATTTATAGTGAGAGGTACTTACAATTACATAAAATCAAAAAATAATAAAATGACATTACAGGAACAAAATGTAATTACAAATTTCATGAAATTGAGAGTGGACACCGTATTATCAGGGATCTGATTTACATCAGATGAAGTAGGTAGGGGTCTGCGGTTATTCAGCAACAATATTATTTTGCGAGTTGAATAATTTGATTAGCAAGCTGAATTATTTGTCAACGAGCTAAAGGGATCACTAAGAGCTCGTTGGGTATATTGCTAAGAACTCATTGGAAGTATTACTTGAAACTCGCTAAGATCTGTGACCTAAGCTCAAGTTTTAGTGATGCGTAAACTTATTCTGATAAGCTTGACTTGGGTCTACTGAGTCTCCAGAAATTGGCCTAACATGTTAGGTCGAGACTAACCCGCTTAGTTACCCTTACCCATAACATATAACTACAAAAAATATATATTTTACAAATAAATAGAGAGAAATATTATAATTAAAATTTGATAAATACGATTAATTTTTTAATTACTATTTATTAGATAAATACAAAAATACTACATACGGAAGAGAGAAGCGTGTGAAGATACCAAAGCTATCCTGCAAGAGAGAGCCAACCGGTAGCTTCCAGTTCACCATACTGTCATTCTTATTTCTTATCAGTCACAGTTCAGCGGGACAAGTGCCTCGGATCGATACGTCGATTGATGACAATGATGAATTGAACTTGTTCACCGAAGCTATCCCAATGGAGCAAACCGGATGATTGTAGACTGCGATCTTGAGAATTTTGGTCAGAAATAGAGAATTGAAGGGGGAATGATGGCGTCCTCGGCGTTCAGGTCGACTTCCAGGAGAGGAAACGCGAGTAGTTCCGAGAAATCGTCGCCCAAGAAAGTTCCGATCCGAAGATCTCACAGCGTCAGCGCTGTGCCCAGAGCTCACTCTCATCACTTGGACATCGCTTCCGAGTACTTGAACAAGAGAGACAACCCTCTCTTCTGGAGCACCACCGCTGAGGACAAGCCAATCGAAACGGAAGTCGAAGCCGCCACCGACAAGCAAATCGACGACAAGACTCAGAGGCCGAGGGGCCGTTCCGTCACGAGGAGGACTACTCATCCTACCGTCAATCAAAATGTTCCCGCCGCCTCCGCCGCCATCTCCCGCCGCCACCGCTCCGTCTCCAGGGGTCATTATGCCGCTTCTGAAGTCTGTTTATTTCTTTCCCTTCTCTCTTTTTCATTCGAATGTTGGTGAGGAGATTTATGGCTCACTTGACTGCAATTATACAGAGTGAAGTGGAACGAGACTCTGCCATCTCATCCAATTACCGAAACAAAAGTAGTTCAACTGTAGCTGGGAAGACTTTAGACAAGGCTAATTTACACAGAAATGCAACTGATGTGTCGAGGAAGTCCGCCGGAGAGTCGAGCTTTCTGAGCCTTCAGATAATTCTTCTGTGAGTTCAGTGGCAATATGGAAGTTAGATCTATGATTTATGTTGAATCAGTTAACCTCTTTTCTTGTTATGTATAACTATCAGTCTTGCTCGCAAATACCGTATTTGGAAGATGGAATCTCTATGGCTTCTTTGTCGGGAGCTGAAGAGAGAACCATAAACGCAGTCTGTGAACAGATGAAGGTTAGCTTCATGTCTGTTGATCAGTTATCAAACATCAGAGAGAGAGACAAAAGACAGGTAGAAGAAAGTTATTATTAATGTTAACCACCTTACAAAGGAACCCTAACCTTCTATTTATATACAACTACTACAACTAATCAGCATGACATGTGGACATTACTCAAACAAAGAAACTACTCTTAACAGACTGTACAGCTTGGACCAACTAGCTACCTACAACTTGCTTGAATAACTTAACTAACTAATATCCACAACGTCCTCCACAGACTCCATGATTTGTTCGTGACAACATCAAACTCTAGGCTTAATACAATGTTGGGAAGGAAAGTTGCCTGTAAACGATGATCGAAATGTTTGTCATGTCTTCAGAATGCCTAGTGGCCCACATAATATAACACCGGTTTTACTTTGTTTTGCAGTCATTCCAGGGAGATGTTCAGGGTGGAGCTGATGCTGCTGCAAGTGGAATATATGAAACAGTTCGATCTGAAGTAAGACGTGCCATCTCAGATATGCAAAATGACATTGAAAATGTAAGATCTCATTTTCACAGCTAGGGGCATAGTTGAATTGTTTTCTCTTTTATCTGACATTCATTAGTCAGGGCAATAAATTGAGTGATCTGATCCATTAAAATGTCATGGAATCTCCCAAAATTTCAGCATTCTAATGTTTTTTTGAATGGGGGTAATACTGGTAAGACATATTGAATGTAAAGCTCAGGACGTTCTGTCTTAGTTTCTCTGGTATAACATGTTAATCTTGGATGTGTTTCTGAAATCTTCTTATAGATTTTAACTATATCTAGTTAGCACCTTACTAGACTTTGACATAATATATTGCTTATGATGCATTTCTACATATACATATATATGTGTATGACACTGCCACCAACAGCATCATATATATGTGTATCTTATAGAGATTTCATGCTTTCAATCAGTATGCATTGATACTTGGTATAAATCCCGGATTTGAATGCATAATTGTGCAAATGTATGGCTATCAGGGTGAAAATTCAGCTGCTGATATTTTCTCATTGTTTAATATATGAAATATTCATAGTGCTTGTTTAAGATTACCATGAAATGTCTGGAAAAGCACCAAGTAGAAATGAGAGCAACATCAGCTCACAGAATCTGGGGTTCCTATCTGATTTACTTGTGTTGCTCAATGTTTTGACTCTTAACAATTCAAATCAGTGGAGATTCATTTAGCTTCTAAGCTGCCAATTACCTGTACTAGCGCTAATGGTCATTTTCAGTGCTAGTCTCAATGGCCCTACTGTTTGTTTAAAATCAATGCTGACACACTGATGCATGTTATGACATGATTTGCATTTCATCACTTTCATGTCATGTCCAAAAATTCTCTAGAAGCTGTCAGACATTATGGTTGCAAAGTAATTGCACTTTCAATCTTGGCCATGCTTTGGTGTTGTGAGGGGTATTAAGTAAGATATGGATTTAATTTCAGGTGTCACCATGTCATGCTGTGAAATTCTCGACATTTGTTTTTGCTACATACTTATTCATTAGTTTTGGAGTCTTTTCTTCTGTTAATTAGTAACTTTTTGTTTCTCCACCTTGGAACTTCAGGCTATGCGAAGAAACAATGCTACTGCTAATTTATCTTCAAGTGTTGCTGATGTTCCTCCAGATTTGGTAAATCCTGGGGCTGTTGAACTATTATTGGACATCAGAAGGGAATATGCCAGAAAGCTTGAGGAGGTTTTATTCCTCTCTCTTTAATCTCTATTATAATGGTCAAAGGAGTTTCTTTGCCATGCTTACTTGTTGGTAAATGGCTTGGATGGGCATTATTTGTTGATTCTATTTATTTGAACACTTAAATGCAAGTTCCTAAGTGCCAAAGTTTTCATAGCGGCAATGACCATCACTCAATTCCATATGACATTTGGTGCTTCAAGATATATGCAAGAAATAAATTTTCTCATTGGAATGTAATAGAGTAGATATCCAATCCTTGCCAAGGCTAGCTGGCGTCGCAAGCATAATAGATTTTTTCATCTGATCTGTCCATTTGTAGGCCATTAAATACTTTTTATCCATGTGTTTGCATTTCCAAAATTTATGAGGTTTTTGCTCAACTCTCTTCCTCTCTGTCTCTCTCTCTCTCCTTCTCTCTCTCATATTCGTTGATTTTTTAGTTGCATAGCCCTTTGGATGTAATTCAGTTTCTGTTGAATAATATGCAGTCCCAGGAACGGGCTACAAAACTTCGAGCAGACTTGGCTGTTGAGGAACACCGTGGCCAAGAATTGAATAGGATACTTAAGGAGTTACTTCCAGATCCGAAGATAAGTAATCGGCAGAAATCTCGTGTTGGAAGAAAAGTAAGTGAAGTCTGATTTATGTTTCATCTTTTCTAGATCGCCCATTGAACATTGCTTGGATCTGGAAGGAATTACATCCAAATGGCGAGATGAAGAAACTGCAAAACAAGTGCAGAAATGGGCTAAAAATAGTGCCGGATCAAAACTGGAATGATAATATGCAAACTAAGGTTTATGAAAACCTCAAAAATTGAATTAGAATAACAAGGTTGCCTACAAAGTGTCTTAATGACTATTTACATTAGGGTTGTGGCAGTAATAAGTCCCAACCATGGATCACAAAGGAATCCTTCTAATTTTATCCATCCATCTATATTAAAAAGTCACATGTTAGTCGTATGACAACTTATTAAAGCCTAATAATATAAATACTAACTAAAGCTAAAGAATAAGAAAATAATAACACTAATAATCAAAGAATATGCTTCTGCTTTAAATTTTCCATACATTTTGGAAGATCAGAGATTTTTGGTATTAACAGATCTCTATTCTTTTGCCAAATGAATATGTTGTTATCCTTATTAAATTATAACTTATTATTATCAATTCTTTTCTTAGGATTGGATTTTTCTATTGGAAATTGGAATGAGTTAACTAAAACAACCCATGGAGCTGTGATATCTGGATAAAATATATGTTTCTTCTTTTCCTTCAAACCTGGATAAAATATTTTTTCATCTTTGTTTGGCTGGAAGTGATAATCTGGTTGTTTCGATGTTTTCTTCTTTTGTTTTCCTTTATGTCAGTCTAGTTAACATAGTATTCATTTATAGCAAAATGTTATAATTAGAATGATTATTGGACTTTTCATGTTCAAAATTTAACTTGAGAGTATGTGAACAGAAGTTAAAGTGTTCTTCTGTCTTTTTATTGTCCCATTGAAACAACTTGCTAGCGGAGGAAAAATGTTTAAACTTATTTCTCTATCCAAGCTAGCCTGCAATCAGAAACTAGGTTGAGCTTTAGTTGTTTAACTTTTCCTGGTAAGGCTTCAACTGTTGATTTTTGGTTTGGCTACAAGGTTCTTTTCTCCATTTATTTCTTCTACTTATGTTTTTTCAAGTTAAAATTTCATGGTTCCTGGTAATTAGTCCACTTAATAAAAAATTCTGTGTCTGGATAATCAGTTCATTGAATCATTGGTACCTTTCTACTGTGTTCTTTATGCACTTATTGACGTGGCAGTTCCCATCAGGAGGGAGCTTTAAGCTTTTATATGACATAGGCTGGCACTAATGCTCAAAGGTCTTTAATCTTTAGCTGACTGACATACAAAAGAAATTTCATTCCGTCTTAGGAATTTATGTTTTCTCTTTTGTTGTTTCTCCATTGAAATATGGTTGCACAACAGAATAGCAGTGAAAGAAAAAAGATGTCAAAACGCCTGACAGAAGAAGCTATGGCTTATTTTGACGAGTGTGTGTCCATATCAACATTTGATAGCTCTGATTTCTCAGCACCTGAAGATCTGCCTCTCAATTTAATTGGAGCAACTACAACAGTGGTGGGGGTGGGTGGGGCTGCATCTTTAGCCCAAGGAAGCCCTAGTATTTGGAGCTCCTGCTCCCTAAACAGTCACCCAAACCATAAGCAGGTTTGCCTTCTTGTACTGATTCCATTTATTTACTTCAACTATTCTGATCAGCTAGTGTAACTAAAGGCTTGAAACTTGCAATAATTGCACCTTTCCCCTTTCTTACTGCTATAAATAAGCCAGCACAACATATGGGATGAGAACTGTTTTTTTCCCATTCTATGTCTTATCAGTAATTATTCATTGTTTTACTTCTCACAGCTTTGGCGTTCATCTTTCCATCATTCTAGCAGCATCAACTTGAACAAAATTTGTTGTTGCAGTGATTGGTCTCTATTTCACATGACCAAGCCATCTTTTTCCCCCTTCTGAAATCATATTTTTCTAGCAGCATTATATTTTACCTGGATTTGACAATTGATGGGAGATGCAAAATAAATATCTAGTTTTAATAGCAATTGTTATATTAGCTCTTAGCGCTGTTCCAATCATTATAAGCCACAAAATATTACTTCTATCTTTTGTTATTTTTTAGTATATCCTTTCTTGAGATAGACAACCTTTTGTTTGCCTTTTTTCCATGCCCTGCTATATGATTCTCCAAAATCCAAGTTAATTCCTTTACTTTCAAATCTGATCTAGAAATGCATTGTCCTCTGCTGTTGCTTTTTAGCTTGCCATTTTCTCTATATTCTATTTTCTTCCCGCTAATATATATTTCTGCAAGGAAACACTTAAATTCGGAGGTTACTTGAAGTATTTTGCCTCTTTTAGTTTGGGTCTTTTTTCTTCTCTTTTTCTGTAACCCGCTCTTTCTGGTTACTCTACTTCCCTCCTCCTCCCCTCCAATTCCTAATGCTTCCCTTTTCTCCCATTTCCCTCATCTAGTCCTTTTTGTCTTGAGGTGTTAAGAGAGAAACATAAACAAGAACTGGAGAAAAGCTTTCAGTATTGCCTATTTAAGAAATGGTGACATAGACTGGCATTATTGTGTAACATTACTACTTGCAGGAATCAGCTTCTTGCGATCTGTTCGTGCATAGCCGCCTGGATTCTGGTTTAACAGCTACCAGCAGTAGTAACGAACCTTCGAAAACCAAGCCAGTGTAGGAGGAAACGCTGCAGAATGGGGTCGGAGATTGCAATTCTCCTACAGCCACAAATCGGCCAAAAATTTGGGTTGCAAGAGGACATTAGGAATTACGTTAAAGCTATTGGGAAAGATGACAGCAACTCAGACAAGTCAACATCAATCTACTTCGATTAGAGGAGTATTTACATGGCCAAGCAGAATGCTTCTTGTTTGACAGAGTATTGTTCAGTAACCGCAGAGACTCTGGGAGTCTGCATCTCTGTGGTGGAGGCTTGCCTCTTTCATTTTTCCCCTTCAGTTCTGTTATTTAAATCCTTTTGCTTCCCTGATTTGAGCCCGAGCTCTTACAGTTAGGAAATTGCGCAGTTATATATGTGCTTGAGGGTCTTTTGTTTTCCTTTATTCTTTTGTTTTTTGGATTTGTGTAATAAGCATCTTAATCTTAACTTCCCCGGTTTTCATCTTCAACTTGGGTCATGTCTGAGAAATTTGTGGCCATGGATGTGGAAATAGTAACTGGTTTGGTTCATTTAGGTCTGTAGCCTCTATGTTTCAAGTAAATTCATGGAATACATGTGTGAGAGTTTATAGATGCCACATGCCATGTAAATACGTACAAATCATGTATGGAAACCTACTTTCAGAAATAAGTTAATCCCTAATCACAAAGGAGACCTGCTTCTATTTGTCCAACATCTCTCCCGCTCAAACAATTAAAATCTATCTAAACTAGAAGGTAGAAGCAAAAGTAAACAAGATGGACATCAAATTAAATCACTTGGGCCCATCAAACCCGAATGCTAGCCCATGACCCAATAGAACAAGGCCAACTACAAGCCACCAACTCAACCC